>NW_024395896.1:0-154437 GCF_016617805.1 Bactrocera tryoni | reverse complement strand
GTCAGTATGTTTGTGTTATTGATGCGAAAATGAGCTTCGAACAAAGAGCCAACATTAAATTTTGTTTTAAAACTGGTACAACTTTTACCGAAACGTTTCAATTGATGAAACAAGTTTATGGCGATGATTTCCTATCCCGTAGCTGAGTGGTTTCAACGTTTTCAAAGTGGTCGTGAGGACATAAACGACGATCAACATGAGGCCACTCGAACATGTGGGCAAATCAAATTCCATCGAAACTGTACGTGAATTCATCAAAAATCAGTCGAAATCATCATTGGAAATGGAATTGAACATCTCCAAAACATCGATTTATCGCATTTTGACCGAACATTTGGGCTTACAAAACGGTTTGTTCCTCACAAATTGACTGACGACCAAAAATTGCTCAGAATCCAACATTCGAAGGACGATTATTTGACCGAAAATCACATTTTAACCATTAACCACTGCCCGTATTCACCTGATATGTCACCGTGCGACTTCTTCCTTTTCGGAAAAATGCATTTGCCCATGAAAGGAAAGCGTTATGCAGACGTAGAGGCCATTCAAAAGGCTTACACCGGCATACTGGCGGCAATACCGGCCAACGAGCTAAAACACTCGTTCGACATGCTTTTGGACCGGGCAAAAAGCTGTACTGAAGCAGAAGGAGACTATTTCGAATAAAATACATTGATTTTGCCATTCCATTTGTTCTGTTTTTTTTTAAGTCCTGTTTACTTTGGAACGCACCTTGTATATAAAATTGCATGGCTCCGATCCTCAGGTTAACGTTTTATATCTTAAGGTATTTCCCTGACTTTGATCCTTGCAAGTTGCAAGACTTAAAATTTTCGGTTGCACCCGAACTTAATTTGCCCCTCTTACTTGATCAATATAAAGTTTTTCCAACACCTGAAAGTATGTACATACTTATATCATATCGCCGACTTTAATTTTTTGCAAATTGCAACAGAATGGAATGTTTGATTCCACCCGAACTTAACTGTTCCTTACTTGTTATTTTCTGCATTTATTAATTTCAGTTTACGCTTAATTTTGAGGTTTCGACTGTAAATACTTTATTTTTATTCTTTTGTCTGAACAAAATATTAAAAATTGTGACTTATTAAAAAATTGTCAAACCCGCTTTAAAAGGTATTGGATATTAATCCGACAAATTTTACGTTCACAGTATCTATTTACTGTATACATATGTACATATGCATACAAATATGTAAGTATGTACTTACATAAATACGACTTCGAAGAACTCGAATTATTTACATATTTACATTTTATTTAAAAATACATTTTAGCTGAACATTGCCAATGGTTATTTTATTTAAAATTTCAATACAGTTCCAGAAGAAGAGTCTGAACTCCAAGTATAATTGTTGGTATACCAAAATATGTACTTATATGACGGTATTTCAATAACCGTAAATGCAATACGTATGCATATGTACATATGTATGTATATAAATTATTTGCAATGTACATACATATGTATGTATGTACATAGTAAGTGCCATTGCGCCGTTTTGTGATCCCGCTTATTACACATTGTAATTGGTTATATACCCCCTTTTGACAACAGAATCGAATTTGGAGTACAGACGTTAATAAAAGTGAATAGAAAGTTGAACAGACAAATATGTACATACATATACATATACATACATATGTATATACATATATACATATGTATGTATATAAATTGTATTAAAAAATTGTCGATAATCTGACTATAAAGAGTACAAGTAAAAGAAAATTTATCAAAGGAGAAAGTTTAGCTCTCGCTAAAAGGGACGTTATGGAAGGACAACGCTTACAAGCTTAACCAAGGGTGTGTTCAGTTTAAAGGAAGGTACGTAGATGCCTACATATGTATGTATGTAAATACAGACATAGTCATATGTATGTACAAATGTACGTATGTATTTGTATATGGAAAGATTTTCAACGTCAATATAAAAGAAACGTAACCTTCCCCAAACTATCATGGTTTGCGCCATTCCATACCCATCACAGCATGAGTATTTGCTCTCAGAGAAGCTCAACGGCTCAAAGGACAAACATAAGAACAGAGCAAAAAATAATATACACATATCGATGTCACGTCAGCTGTTTGAAAGAGATAACTACATGTGAATGTGAATATTAATGGTACTCTCTTATTTTCATGGTAAATAAGAAAAATAACGCAATAATAACAAAGTATACCTATGTTCGTTCATTTCCAAAATAGTTGGCATTATTATACATAAATACGTACATATGTATGTAAGTATATATGTATGTATGAATATTATCGCATAATAAAATTGGCCCTTACAACTTCTATCGGCCAAGCTTTAGGTATTTTTCTATTAATGGTGCAAATGTTGTCCAACAAATACCGGGCTGTACAAAGCTTTAGGCCGTTATCGTTTGTATAAGTTAGAGTTGAGCTCTCAAATATGTATTGTTGGAATATTAAAAGGAAAACACGAATCATCCTTTGGGATTTCCCACGAAAACATGTCGGGAAGATAACACAAATCCTACTTTTGGATCTTGAAGTGTCTCGCACGGGACTGACTCCTTATCTCAGGAAGTTTGGCTGATTTTTAGTTAATTTAACATTTCATATTCTGGTAACATCTACAGTATATAGAACCGGAACGGACCCATAATAAAAAATAGGGGAAAAAATTGTATCTAGACCCATTCAACGTTCTCACGACAGTCGGGTCTAAGTAACCGGAACGTCCAACAACAACAACACACTTAACTCGATAGGGTTCCCTTTGTAAAATAAATGTACATATGCATGTATGGAGTATTTCGACAAAATTTTAAGTTTTGTAACTCCAAAAATTTTATATTTCAACAAAAAATTTTTTACCCAGGATGCTTACGGTTTTTATATTTGTAGTGACAGCCAGTGTCAAAAACAGTTTTAAGGTGTGCTGTCCAGTTTCGGCTAAGTACTCAATCTACATATCAACATATGTATACATATATGTACATACATAATCCGACACTCCATACTTTTTTGTTCTATAATTTAAGATATTTCTTGGGGCTATAGTCACGTACTTTTTTACAACAGCGGTTTATAAGTTTCTTTATAAAAATCAACTGGTCTACGAAACTGTAATACAATAAGTTAATATGTATGTATATTTAAAATATCAGTAAACATTGAAGCATTTTAAAATGTTTAATTTCCTTTACAGTAAATACGTACGCACATACTTACATACATATAAACACATATGTACATATGTCTGAGCAGGATTTTGTAGGAATACTTATGTATGTACATAAGTATGTACATATATATGCACAAAAAGGCATATTGTTTGTAGGACGGACATGTGCACATACATACATACATTTGTTAGTAGGTATGCACTTCAACGATTCAACTTTTCACGGTCACCTTTTCAAGAAATTATTAACTTGCTTTCAGCAGCGCTTGAACATATGTACATACATACATACATATGTATGTATTTATTTTGTTTACAGTTTTTTCGGTTAATGTGCCCATGAAATTAAATAATCTTTACGTAGTATGTACATACGCTTTATTGTGATTACATACATACATACATACATAATATTTTTAGTCACTTTCAGCACAACTTACCTTATCGATTGTTCCTGTAATTGAGGTACAATTCCAATTGGAGTTAATAATAAGCCAATTACTTTGTTAATTGTTGTCGATTTTTTCGAATTTGTTGAATTTATTTGTTGTTTCACTTTTAACAATATTGTTTGTTAAACTTCCATTGGTTTCAAGTTGAATAGGTAACTAGTATTTGTCGATAAGATAATCATTTGTTCATACGAAATTTGTACTGCATTTGTTTTATTATGTTGATATTTGTTTTCCAAAACGTTCAGATAATGTTAATAAGCCATATTTTCATAACACGAAGTTTTTTTCATAACAAGAAATACATAAACTACAGTAAAGACGCGCGACATTTTCTCAATATACTTATTTTCATCAATAGCAGGTACATTTCACATTTAATTTATGATTTTTGATTTAAAAAATATCAGAACTTTTACTCATAACATTTCATATTTTAACTAAATTTGTTGTAACTCCGTTTTTGATAAGTTTTAAATGCTGCAAAATTTCCGAAAAACAAACACATTTCATCAGCACAAGCGATAAAACGCAATTTCTCGTTTATTCCCACTGGTAGCAGAGCAACGGCAGTGACAGCAGCTGCGACAGCAACGACGCTTTCGCTCCCCGTCTTCGCCCAGTTGTTTGTTTTTTGACTTGTGGGCTCCACACTAACAAACAACGATACAACGTTATGATACGCAGCAGAGGTCGCCGGGCCGGCTACCTAAACTTTGGATGGGGACGAGAGCCGAGCGATCAGCGGTGCGACAAACGAACAAATGTACACACATACATATAAGCAAGCATAAAGGGCATGGGGGTGTTTGGTTGGCAGGTGGGCATGCAGGAAGACGAGCGGGTTGATTTTTTTCCTAACTCGGCTTTTCACTTTTGCCGTTTTCGCGTTACTTTATTGCTTGTTTCCTATTAATTTCATTTTCGTTTCTAAAGCATACATACATACATATGTATATTCAAGAAAATGAAACATGTACAAGTATTTTTTTAAGTTATAAATCTATATATACATATTTATATTTGTAAATATATAATATACTTTCTGCGCCAACTTGCAATGAACATTCATAAATAGCTTTTTCAGGCCTTGCACTTCGGTTATTTTATTGGTGTTTTCGCTTTTGAACAACCATTTCTATAAGCAATACAAATCAGTATTATATACATATATGTACGTTACATGTACACACATATGTACATATATAAGCTCTCTCTCTCTTTATAAATGACTCCTCTCTTTTTCGTTTTGTTGATGTTGACATGCGTCTAGTAGTTGCATATACATATATTTACACACATATATATGCATAAATAATTCGCGATGCAAACGGAAAAAAGCGAAGTGCAACACAAAACATACAACACATTATCAAATATGTAGATACACAACTATACCCCGCACAATTGAATTTTTGTTGTTTTTCTACAAGTACTCCGGTTTCTATATACTCTCGCTTCGTCATTTGTTTTTGATAAGAGCACTGCGCAAAGCGCACATAAACAATATGCATACATTCATACTTTTGCATATAAACACACCACTTGTTGTTGTTATTATATAAAAATACTGTTCAGATTGCCGTGTACATGATATGCCGCACCAATTCTGCCGCCGGAATTTGCGTCAATGACAAGCAACGATTAAAAACAAATTGCGCCGAGCCAAAAGCTTTTGCGGCCATCAATTGTGCGAATTGTAAGCAAAAGCGAGCGCAAATAAAATATAATAAACGCCGATGTGTTGTGAACAAACTGGAAAATGAATAGGGAACTGGCAAATGACCAAACCAAAAAGGAAATAAGAAATATTAAAAGGGATGTGTTATTTTCCATTAATTAAATATTTGCAAAATTCGTGAAAGCTTAACTACTTTGTTAAGTATACAATTTTAGCTTTTTAACAAAATTAGTTTGAGTTTTTTTCAGCAATTTTGTTCTAATTTACGATTTTCATGGGTTTATTTTTATTATCAAATATAGTATTCAAAATCATGATTCGTTTGTTTGACTTGGTGGATTTTGTAGTAAAATGAGACATTAATTAGATTGTTACATATACTCACCAGAGCTATTAAATGCGATTCCCTATAAGGTCGACATACCCAGAGCTTCTAGGACCAAGTTAACATAAAATAAAGTGATAATAAATTATTTTCTTTATAAAATTAGTTGGCATTCTACCCGAAATATTATAATTACTAAGCTAAATAAGCTTTAGAGCAAATTGTGCATTAATATATGTATTGAATTAAATTTATTTTTTATTTAAAATAATACTCATACATTGGGAATAAGCACTCATCGTTAAATGAATATTAAATCTATTACATAAGTACTAGTAGTACGAAAAATTCTAAGTGGAGCCGAAGAGTAAACATTACACAGTGCACTGCATTACCATTTCAAATGTCGAAAGAATTCATGAATCTAATGAAAACAGTGGCAGTATTAATTTATTTAGTTTGTTTTGATAACGTAAATAACGTAAACCGGGTTTTAATTGGAGAACAACTGCATTAGAAATTTTTGTGAAAAGCTTCAAAATGCACTACGAAGAGCTGGAAGCGTTGGATCCACGTAACCCCACATATACTACACGAATCGAAACACCACCACCACATAAAGTTGCGGTTTTAATACTTGTGCAGCAGTACTTAAAAGTTAAGAATGCCGCCACCGACGCAGGTGTCGCTTATCCTTTACAGGCACGAAGAAATTTTTGCATGCTACTATTAAAATTGATACAATATCCCGATATGACATACAACGATTTGTATCAATTACTCACATCTCCACGGTATAAAATTAATGCACTCCACTTGGAAAGTTTTGAAAAAGCCATGTCCAATATTTTTACGCTTGGTATTGAAACACTTTGTGATTTTGCTGAGCGTCAAAATTGGGACAATCTTTTATCTGAGGAATTAGGCGTCAGTCAGTTTAGTATTGTTGGACTGTATATTCGACGTGTTTGTGTTATACTGGAGCGTATGTCATTTCCAGAAATTATGGCTTTATATAAGAATATTTGTTTATATTATGAAAAAGGTAGGTGCTATATTATACATGTCGTATTTTGTAAATAATATTATATATTTATTTTTACAGGAGTACGCACACTCGCAATTGGTCCACGTAGAGTTGGTGGTGCTCTAACTAGCGCACAGGATAATTTGTTTCCGCGTGCTGCTGGACGTGGATCTGATGATCCTGGTAACACATTAGAAGAATCGGCCTTAGATACTGAAACGGTACACCAAGATCGAAATCCTCATAGTAAATGGTCACCGAAACAAGCCGATCTCTTTGTTGCACAGCAATGCAAATTGTTAGAAAATAACGAACTGCGCGCTTTGCCTCCAATAGAACTACAAACGAAAATAAATGAAATAATTCAGGATAATCCGCTAAACTCGCAAGCCTACTTTCTGGGCTACATGAATCAATTAAGACTGCGAGATTTCTATGGAGCAATGGATGCACTCCATCGCGCATTTGATCGCAGTCCCATGCAGACAGCCACACAATATGAACAAAAAGTATGGTGTGAATAATAAGTGTAATAAAATTGTAAATTTTTATTTTATTAAATTTTTTTGCAGGGTTTCCAGTATTTCAGTGTGAACTTGGCTGTGCTGCATGCGTGTTTTGACCATCGTCGCGAAGCATTGAACGCACTTAAGGAATGCATTATGCTAGCACAAGAATGTGGCGATAAACGTTGCCTGGATTTAGCAAATTCTTGGTATTGTCTACTGAACAGCAACAAAATAGACCCCTTTGAAAAGAGCTTGCCGGATATTCAAGACCCTGGCCTGGTGCAATCATTGTCATTGGCTATTCAATATGTTGTAAAATTTGGCGCACAGTGCGGTTATTTACCACTCGACCTCTTTGAATTGCTGTTGAAGAGCGATGAACTCAATAATAAGAATTCAATACTAGAACACGCTTCCGACTCTTTAGCTTTAAGATCTGCACTTTGGTGTCTTTATGGGCGTCATGAAATCTCTTCGCTATATGCACAATTACTGCTGCAACTGAAAAAAACCTGGGCGTTTGGTGATATTGGTAATTCCGAGAGTGTTAGTAAAGTACTCGCTAGTCTCTCATTGTGGTTGAATGTGCAGGGGGAACATCAAATGAGCGCAGTCGTACAAAGTCATGCACGCAGTCGTTTTCCACGTCATCCAAACGCTAAAAATTGGATGATCAGCGAATATCACATCGTCATTCAGCAATGTATTTATCGCTGCCGTTGGCAGGAAGCGCTCAAAGCTTGTAGTCAATTGTATTTGCTGGATAAGAATGCGGGAAATCTACAACGTGCCGCCGTGTATATTGCGAAGGGATATTTCAATACGGCCCGCCGTATTATTTGCAAATTGCTACAGAGTGCGAACTTGGATGTTCTGACGCAGGTTCGTGTTTTGGTCCTACAAGCATACACGACGATTGGTGAAGACACCGTATCATCCGAAACGGCGGAATTTCTCATTCAAGCTTCTGTATTGGCCACATCTGCCTACATGGAGTACGAACAAGCTGTTATAGATATGGTTTTAGCGCAGGCGCTGCTTAAAATGAAAATGCCACAAAAGGCTTTTCAAGCGGCTAAAAATTGTATGGAGAAAATTTATGAGAATGGTGGTATTTACGATCGAGCAAAAATGGATTTCATATTCGTGTGCTGTATGGTGGCAGCCAGCGAAAGCGAGGCGCGGAAACGAGTTAATTTACAAAATGGAATTTCCATTTTGGAGAGAGCTATTGAATGTTTTAAAAAATTAGAAGCGCATGCTAAAGTTTTGGACATTTTTGTTTACTTAGCAAAAACATATCACGAACTTAATCAGCTGGATGAGCGAAACAAATATGCTTGCAAATTCAAACACTATTATTCAGAGTATCCCATTGCAAGGGAATACCTTGGAATGGCTTTCTAGTTATCGAAAATTAATTTTAATTATAATTAGATTTAGTGCATACATTTTTGTTGAAGCAGAACTGAAAATAAATTTTTCGAATAAAAAACACCTTTTTATGTAAAAGTTAAAAAGTGTATTCGTGTTCGAAATGTGATATAAATTAATTATTTTTGTAATTAATTTTCATGCGAAAGTGTTGAGAAGTCACTGTAAGTTTTACAAGCCGCAACGTGCACAATTTCCGAAATGAATTAATGCATAAATGTAAATAATTGCGTATATATTTTTAATGTAAAATCATATATTTATATTTTTAATGATTATATGATCGGACACATGTTTAGGTGTAACTATTATTTTTTATCGGTTTTATTTTCTTCGCTTTCATTCTTCTTTAATGGCTCCTTGTCTTTATCGGATTCTTTGGCATTGGTAGTATCCATGGTAGCGCCAGCTGGTAGTGACTTTTCTAAAGCCTTAACGAAATCCTCCAAATTTCCGGCATATGCAGCTGCAACAGCTTCCGGTGTTAGTTCAAATTGTGAGACTACAGGGCCGAGCTGTGCCGATTGAAGGGCATTTGAGAACAAAGAAAGCGCTTGTTGGAATTGCGGTGAAGCAATAGTGTCTTTAATCTGTTGTTTTTTATTTTCATCGGCATCTTCGCTTTCAGGTAGGTGTACTGATAAAGTTTTTGCACGTTCTGGATCTGATATTATTTGATTAATGGCCTCCGAACCTTGTATAGCAGTAGATAAATCAACACTCAGGGTACGGCTGGCGGTAGCTGTATAAAAAGTGTAGAGTGTTTAAATAAAAATAACTTATTTTCTAATAAGGGTTAAAACTTACATGATAAGTTCGTATTGACATTGGTGGTAGTGGCTCCTGCGGAACTTCTATTACTACCCTTTCCTTTGGGTGCGGATGGTGTTTTAGGTGCCGTGTTTGATTCTGGTGTTAGCAAATTACTTGCAGTATTACTGCTGCCGCTGCGTGCAGGTGTACGAGAACTATTTTCAGAACGACTAAAATATATAAACATTAGTATTATTGACACCTAACACTTATATTATAATTATATTACTTCATTGAACCCAATAAGGACGTTAATCCGCCCATTTGACCAACTCCGCCGAAGAGTTGCATTAATTGCTGTTGTGACATGTTGTTCAACATGTACTGTAGATCGCCATTATCACTATTGTTACGTTGTTGTGAAGGTGGGTTGTTCATCAATTCATTTACCCGGCGACATAACTCATCATCTTTTTCGATTTTTGGTTCTTGCATCCAGAAAAACATTCTACGTGAAGACGACTTAAATTTCAACACATATACTCGTCCCGTTTTGCATTGTTCAACACGTTTGAATTCAAAATCGTCAGGAAAAACAATTAAATCGTCCTCCACCTACATACATACGAAAAACGTTTAGCAATAGGTACACCTATGTATTTGTTTCCATTTACCTTGCCAGTGGTGCGATCTTTCCAGCAAAAGTGCATAAGACCATCTTCACTCTGTGTTAAATACACTAGGCCTTTGCGAGCATCTGGATGCACCATTTTGCCTATCATATTCATCCGACCTGCCCGAAACTCCACCAAATTGGAGCTGCTGCTGGTGTTACCACCACCAATACCACTCTGACGACCAAACATTTTTTTCTTTACGTTGAAAACTGAGAATTTGTACTGATATAAGAAGCGCAAATATGTTTAATTTTGTTTATATAGCTACCTGTACAAATAGTTATCCAATTGAAATAATTTTCACTTGAGTTTCGTTCAGATTTTCTATGCCTTACGAATGACGAGCAACTTTTAATGTCAGATTCAAGTGTCAAAAACAAAGTTGAATTTTACCAGAGAACGTAAATTATAATACGTTCTCTGATTTTACCATTAAAAGACGGCAAAGCAGTTCCCCAACAATCAGAATTGTAAAATTCTCTTATTTCTGTGGCTGTGAGCACGATTCCCCATTTCAGATAAAGAGCTATTATTTCCCCAAGTTGTAATCGAATATTACAAATCATTAACTTTTGTTTTTTTAAAATAATTTAATTTAAAAAAAATTAACTTACTAATTTATATATTTATTTTGTTAACTACTGTGACTTAGATAAATTCAATATAGAGAAGGAAATCGACTGTGCTCTAAAAGCAAATAAAGAAGAAGAAGCAAAGTTTTGTCAGATTTCTGTTTTTCCTTGCGAACAATCGTGGATAATTAAATGAATAGTGCGTTGCAACATTAAACATTTGACATTTCTTTGCATAATTTAAAGGAAAACTAAAACATTTCAGAGGGTAAATTGTGAAAAATACGGTAAGTAAAATTATTAAGGTTCTGATAAAATTCATTTTAGATCTCTATTTAATTTTTACACGCTATAAAACGACAAACGTGGATTGAGACAAAACGGTGAAAAGGAAATTGAAAGTATAGAAAACTCAAAAAGAAAAGCTTGTGGAGGGTTTGGTAGTATTTTACATTTTCTATATATTTACTTTTATAAATGGAATTGATTTAGTGTTGGGATTAATGAAAATTTTTGATATTTCCAAGTTTGTCATGTGTGATGTGTTAAATTTGACAACGAAAGCTGTACACAAGGCATAAAGAAAGGTGAAAAATGTAAAGCAACATGATAGATTAAAAAGTTAAGAAAAACGAAGTCGAAAACAGAAAACGAGTTCACCCGTCTGACCGCCAGCGTGTCTATTGACCATCATTTAAAGCAGAAAGAAAAGTTAACGAACAGCCATGAGTACAATACTGCAATAAAATACAGAATTGGAGGAAGTTAAATAACATTTTCGAAAGTTATATGAATAGGAGTTTTCAGGTACGGCATATAATTTTTGTTTAGCGGCAAAATCTTCTTGTAAAGATATTAAAGTCGAAAAACATGTAGAAACACATATACATCTACACTACAAATTATATGGAAGTGCAGAAAGACGACCCGTATTAAAAAAATTTAGCCTGTGATTGCAAAACGTGTTTCTTATTTTAAATTGCTGAATGTGTCCAAGAGAAAAGGAGTCAATACTGGATAATTCATGATAAGCTAAAAGTCCGCTTTCTTCATTAAAATTTTTAAGGGTGTGAATTTAAAAGAATCCTTTTCGATTTTCGCTTTTCCGTTCTATTGATGGAATTTGAAAGCAGTTGAACAGCTTTTGTACCTCTGCAATAAAATCTATACATTTATGATGATGCTTACCGATAAGATGGCATTTTATAAAAAAAAAATATGTACAACGTATACTTTTTTCGTTTCTTTTGGTGGAGATTTTTACAATTAAAAGACATTTTTTATATATGTGCCTATGCGCAAGTAGAGTATGCTCTGCCGTTGGAAACATCCAACTTTTAAATTTGTTGAACTATTCCCGTCAGCGTGTTGGGGTAGGTTTCTTACTAAACCATTTTGTTTTTTAAGTTACAAACTCTGAATCATGAGTCGTGTTAAATAATAATAATATGTTAAATCTACTAAAATTTGAATCTTTTATTTCGCATTTAGTTGCGGCCACTAAAGTCGGTGTAAATAAGACATCATCTAATATTTCGCGTATAAGGATTTTGTACAAATTTTTATAATAAAACTGTTGTAATTATTACATTGAGTTACTGCACAACTGTGGAAATAAGTGTTCCACTATATTCTCTTGAATTCTATAGCATTGGCATGATATATACCTCCGGTAGAGTAGTGTTGATAGTTGATGTGCTAATTATGAATATTAAACAAAAATATCGTATTCGTTTTCCAGTTGCATTGTTTCGAAAATGTATATTTTATCAAGTTAATTAAAGAAAATTGATTAACATATACTCTTTTTATATGCTCTTTTAGAATTTTTACAACGAATCGAATCCCAAACCCTAAGTTATATACTTCTGCCAAAACGAAACGAAAAACATAAAACCGATACAACTAATAACAAAAGCTTCAACGCAACAAGACATTATGGATATAACACCGGGTCGTGCCCCATTTACTGAAGATGAGGATTATACACCCTTACGGAAGCCTAAGTCCGCAACAAATACGCCTACACACGGCGCTTCGTCATTAAATGCAAATAACGCGAACGCGTATGCACGCACGGTATCGCCATCCAAGCTATCACCATATGCTAAAGAATTTGTGCCACGTTTCGGTGGTAGCGGTAGTAATTCTGCAGCTGGCGCTCAGGAGCGTTTAGAACGACATCAGCAACAGTACAATCAGCAAACCTATCAACAATACCATCAACAATCGACGCGTCCACAACGTTACTCCAATGGTTATCAACAAAATAATCATCACAATCATAATCAACAGCAATACGGTCACCAAATCACCTCATTGACGGCGTCCGTACAGGAACGCTTAAAAATCGGCAACGCCTCCGGTAGTAGTGGGAACAAGAATACTGCCAATAATTATTATAGCCAAAATCAGTCACATCAACATCCTAGGCATAATAAGCATCATAATCAACATCACGGTGGACAAGGACGCTACCAACGTCACAATCATTCGGGCGCTACAAATTCAAATGCTGGCAATGGTACCACCAGCTCAGATGTAGAAACAATTGCACTTGACTACTTGAGAACCGTGATTCAATGTCTAAACCAAAATCCCGGACAATTTGACACAACTGCTACAAGGTTTCTTACCATATTTGAGGGTATGGAGAATAACCAATATGTACTGTCGAATGCAATGGAAGATATCTTCAATGAATCCATACAGAATCCCAACTTCCGTTACATGGGCGCTAAGCTCTACAATCTTTTGCACATGCTCAACTTAAAGAAAGACTCACTTTTTCACACCTTGCTCAAATGCAAGCTGGACTATCACCAGCAAGAGGTTATGCAATATATGAAGACAAATCAGCAACAAAAAGTGCGTGAAACGGCTCTCTTCCTCGCTGAATTATATATGCAGTTGCGCGGTGACGACACACGCATACACCTAATAGCCGAAAATATAGTGTACTCACTTAAACAGCTACTATCGAAGGAGTCTTCCGACAATATACGTTGCATTTGTTTAACACTGAAATTGGCCGGCTATGATTTGACTGCAGACTGTCCAAATGAAATGCGTGAAATTATCGAGATTTTACAAGCTGTCAATCAGCGATCACAGGGTAAATATCCGTTAGCAGCTAATGTAATAGCATTGCAAAAGAATAATTGGGGACGCAAACTGAATTCACCAACCGCCGAGGTGGAAGCTGCAGCAGCAGCGGCGTCAAAAGCACCAGAACCATTGCGCATGAGCGACGAACCTATATTCTATGGGCCAGATGGGCGTGAATTGACGGCGGAAGAGACCGACTTCTTGTCTGATGGAGCAGCGGCTGTGCCGGGTAGTGGTTCCACTGATGAAGACGGCGAGGGTGGCGATCTCGATATCGATCTTGATCCCGAAATGGATGAAGAGACCGAAAAGGCTTACAAAGAGTTTTGCAAGCAAAATAACGCTAGTACATAGGTAACAGCAATACAGTGCAGTAATTTAGTAATGTGTAGTTGGCGGAAACAACTTGAATATTTTCCAAAACCGCAACAAAACAACTCCGCCATATACAAGTTTCTTCACATTCTTACCGAGTAAAAAACAAAAATTTGTACACAGTTATACATATACATACATACATATATGAGCATAGTGCCCTGCCAATGTATTATTAAGTGTCTAGCAAATTTCCAGGCATATTATCTCTAAAGTTAATGCTGTGAGTTTCTGGGCTTGATCGAATATATATATTTTCGGGGTGTGCTTTACTTTTAGGCTGAAATTACAGTTGTCGCATGTGATGTTAATGAAAAAAAAAACAAAAGCAAAAACAAAAACGTTAATAAAACTATAACAAAATGTAATACTAATTTAGAATTAAAGAAAACAAAAATGGTATGAACGAGTTGATTTGAAGCCTACAGATAATAGAGTATATAGTGGAGAATCACCTATGCTTTTTTGCAAAGTTATTCAAATGCGATCTTTGATGTGATATTAAATGCATATGTTTAGTGTTCTTTTTGGCGATTTTTGTATGCATGCATTGATTCTCATAATATTTTAGTTGTTATTGTTTTAGACATAACCTCAAACACTTAACACTTCTAGGAAGTAAATTCCCTACAAGTGCATTAGGTAACAGTAAATTGTCGAAATCATTACACTCCACATCAAATTAAAAATATATTTTTTTATAGCTGGAAATATGTTTGTAGATTATTCGAATTTTGAAATTGAAATTTTCTCTTTATGAACGACTAAATTGTAAAAAGTTTTTTTTCTGTTTTATTTTAATTTATTATATTAAATTCTCTTGAAAAAGGACAATGAAAACGAAACTGCACTTACTATAACTCGAAATTTCCAGTCGTCTGACGCATGGTTGGCGCAATACTAACTGTAATTTCAGCGTTTATTAGTCTTTTCAAACGGGAAAACCAAAAAAAAAAAAAACAAATCAACAAACCTCAATGAATGTCCTTTCCTTTGTTAGATCTGATTTTGTCCAGTCTTTGTTTGTTATTGGCTTCCATGCTTCCGTTCTGATTAGGCAACAAATATTTTATGATCGTTTTTAATCGTGGCATCCTTCGTAAATATGACTTAATTTTTTTTTTACATTACATTAAGCAATTTTATCCATTTATTACCGTTTTGTATGTTCAATCTCTAACTCGATGAGACATACGAGTACTCGCACTTGGTTATCTATATTTTGCATTTTAATTATGCATGTTATAACGTGACTGCAATTGTAACGGAAAAATTTTTTTCGACATAAATAAATACGAAAATGTTTTTCTCATTTTATTTTGTTTATAAAATGACTATGTATTTCTATAAAAAATATAAAAGCGATAAAAAAATAATTAAAAAACGAAAATTGTGAAAAAATATTAAATTAGTTGTAAAATAAAAAATAAAAAACAACAAAAAAATTGCATGAGAAAAATATCATGTATTTTCCTTTTTAATATTTATAGGTTTATTTTTTGTTTACTGTTTTTGCGGTTATGTTACATCGTGGCACCGAATACCCTGAAGTTTTGGATTTCAAGTTCCCAGCCAAAGTAGCTGTTCTAGCAAACGAGTGCGACACCTTACGCGATGGTCGCCTGAATGCAGTGGTACGCAGATGAGGAAACTCCAGACCTATCAAAATACTGCACTCCGGACCACGATGGGATGCCTCTTGATGTCTCCCATCGAACACCTTCATAGTGAGACGCTTATGCTCCCAGTTAAGGAGCATAATGAACTCGTCTCCGAGCAGTTCCTGCTGGGATGTTTTCGTAGAAATCACACTTGCAGCCACCTGCTTGGAGCGGAACCGCCTCCTAGGAGCATCAAGAGGTCTTTCCTTGACTACGTCGACGACGTCGTACACTATGCCGACCGGACTTCGGACGCAACTTCTTCCGACAGGTACTGACCGCCATTCACAGTGGGGCCATCAACACCTTCACCGACTCCCTTCCAGTGAATGGCATTCTTGAATGGCAACTTCGTTCTGGATATTGTAGCAGGTTAAACTCCTACTTATCCAGAATAGACCCTGACATACCCAATGTATGTCCTGCATGCAACGAGTCTCCGCATGATACTGACCACCTCTTTGCATGCCCTACCAACCCCACTTATCCAATACCTTTTTCCCTTTTGTCCGGCCCCGTCGAAGCAGCTGTTGTTGTAACGGTTACCTAATCCCTGTTAGGATCCTAAGGATTAGCTATATTGTCGTCGACTTCATCCAATGGAAGGCCCAAGAAACAAGATAAAAATTCAAATCAATAGCCTTGCCTCTACGGCCTTTTTTTTGTTGGCAGTTCACACTGCACTCTTCAACCGACAGGGCCAAAAAGACGTGTTACCCGGCGGCCGTGCAAAATGCTAAGAGACTGTGCGCCACATATTTTCACCGATGTGGAGGTTCCGAATGTCATCAACGAGGCTAAATCATTCAAATTCATCGGCCCAGGCGGAAATAGTAATTTGAAGCTAAAACAACTAGGTGTAAGTTACCTTACCAAGGTCTCCAACGCATCGCTGACCACTCTTCAAATACCGAATGGGTGGAAAGTCGAAGAGTGGTCCCTCTCATTAAATCTGGAAACGCGCCATACAAGGGGTCTTATCATCCCATAATTCTCCTTTCCCCAGTAGTGAGGACACTCGAGGTCTTGTTCCTCGCGACGTTCAGTCACTAACTGAGTCCAGCAGACCATCAACATGGTTTCCGTAAAGTGCATACCATTACCACAGCACCTAGCTTCATAAACGCCTAGATAGCTCGTGGTCTAAATCCCTGTGAGAATATAGTCCTGGTAGCTTTCGACTTGTTAGGAGCCGTGAACACTCAATCATACAGCGCCACCAGAGGATATCGAACAATCCATACTCCTCCAGAGCTGAAGAGGTGAAACATGAAGTATCTGAGCGGTCGACAATCATCCAAACTGTTTCGTGGACAAAACTCTAAGTTAAGCAGATTTAAACAGGATGGTCCTCGACCCGTTACTGTTTAACTTTTATATTTTGAAACTCGTCAACCACTTTCGGAAATTTTCATCACCTCATATGCAGATGACTGTACAATACTTAGATCAGGCAATGGAATCGATGTCATGTGTTCGAATGTATATGTATGTACAGTTATCTCTCCGATCTTTATCACTTCTCCTCTGCAAGGAGCTTGACGCTCTCCCCACTAAATCTGCAGCTACCATATTTACTAATTGGACGAAGGAGTCTGTATGTGGATCTTAATATCTTAGTAGATGGCGTTAAAATTCCGACTGTCAACAACCCTACTATTTTAGATGTTGCATTTGATAGCTTCTGCTCCTTCATTTCCCATACGAGCGCAAGTAGTGCCAATGTACAGGGCCGCAACAAATTCTCAAGTCGCTAGCCAGCAGCACATGGGTAAAGAACAAAGAATTGTTGACAACACTCAAGGCAATCGGACAAAAGGTCGTAAACTACGCAGCACCGATATGGTTGTCTGGATGTGGAATGCAGATGAAAAACCTGTGGACGTGTCAAAAACTGCACTCCGCACCATTACAGATGCCTCTTGAGATCTCCCGTTGAATCCGATCGGCCTAAACGGGATTAGATCTTCGAAATAACAGTCCTTGGCCGGATAAAATCCGGTTCAATTCGAGTGCGTAGAACCGGGTGTTGTGAAAATTAAGGACATTATATGGTCTTTCCTTCGTCGAATAATACGCCGACAGATGCAACAAACTTTAGACAAACACTGTCTGCCATTTTTGTTGGAGACAAATATATACACAAATTTAATTTTTTGTTGACACCTGCAGCTGGATGCAGACATGTTTCGGACACGGCTTACTATATCCGGCCATTACCTAAAGTTTGAACGTCTAGCCTGAATTTTTCCTTTTCTCATATTTCCAATTGTTCAGTGAAAATAAGTATAGACAAAAAAAATTGTTCCGGAAACATACCCAGTTAAATTATACTAGGTTTGTTACCGGAACATCGGAAATAAATCGACAATCAAATCACTTCCGGTAGCCGTAGTAGATATTAAGCTTCCGGTTGTCGCAGACTAATAACCCGAAATGCTTAGTTTAATAACGGTCTAACGTTTCCAGTTAGGCATCACCATTAGCTTTATCAAAAAGTTTAGGCATTTAAAATAATCGGCGAAACACGACAACAAAAAATTAGTTGTTGCTGCAAACCCCTCTTCTAATTTGGGTTATGGAAACATAACAGTCGTACGATCTGGTAACCCGCCACAAACAAGTAGAAACGATATGAGTTGGCCATGTTTGTGTTTAGTGAGAGTCAGTTTGAGTGGATTTTTCAATGGACGCAGAGAAAAGTTGAAATTCCAATTAGACTTAGCCGACTAAATTAGAACAAAAGTGGTGTTTTTGGACGCAACCATTTGTTAACTATCAGAAAGTGTACCATCGAATATTTTTGTATAATTATTAACGCCGTCGACTGGCGCTCAGTGTATCCGAGGTGTGCTAAACAAAGCGAAGTAAAATCACACCCAAAGAGAGTCTAATTGGGTGTTTTCAAAAATTCACACAGTGTTGTGCAATTGTGAGCAACAGCGTTGCATTTAAAGTACTGTTAATTACGTAAAATGTATGGCGAAGTAGAATTCCAATCCGAAAGGTTCATTATGTTATTGGCTAACTCTTTGTTTTAAGAAATTTTTATTATTAAATTATTTACATAAAAATATAATAATTAATTATTATTATGTACAGTTTTTCAAGAAAAAATTTAATATTTTTCAAGTTTCACGCGCTTCTAGACGGCGCTACATTAATAGCGATCGGTTTATTTGCCGCCGATTAATCACTCCAGCAAATCAGAAAAATTATGTTTACAGCAAAATGCGTTTAAGGGCTCACATGGGTTTCCTTAAGCAACTACCGGCTTTTCAAATTTTTTTTTTTGTAAAATAAGAACTTAAATATTCTCTTCCAACTTTTCAGTATTTCAAAAATACATATTTTAGATAGATTTTTTGAAAATTTCAAAGTAAGAGATTCAAAATCGAACATTACAACGTCATTTTCGGTAGTCTTACGGAAAAAGGTGCCTCCGCGTTTACAGCAGAACTTCTTATAAGATCTAAAGCTGACTCGTGCACGCAACTTTTCAAGGCTGTATCTTAAAACTATTACACGCCTCAGCTTCAGAATTTAGGACAATATTCTAGAGATCTTATAACGTTAAAAGAGACAATCAAAAACTTTTTTTTGAAACCGTGAAATCCTTGCAACATCTTAAGAACAAAGAAACTAATAGACTGAGCGACTGATTGAACTGAGCGGCTACATTTTGGAAGGTCGCAACTCAAAAACTATTTCATATATCGTTTAACGAACGTTCTAAATTCAAAACCATTTTTGAATATATGTTTTTTATATATTTTTTCTTTTTCATGTCGAATGTCTGTAATTTATATATGACTTCTTCACGTCACCTATATTTTTAAAAGTTTGCCAATGTCCGTCGAGGCGTTTCAAGTTTTAACTACTTTTTTTCTGGTATATAATTACTTGTGTTACTAAATATCCGAAATTTTCATCAATGTGGCAAACTGGCTGGCGTTTCAAGAGAATTTTGAGCGGAAAGAGCGCCTGTTTGCGCCACCACCTTAACCACCTAAATATTTGTGTATTTGCCATGGCATCGCAGCCAACACAAAGTCAACATGAGTCAATACAAATCAGTTCGAGTCTCTTGTTCGTGCCGTTCATTTGTGTTTCGAAGATTCTTATCCGTAAGATACTTTGGTGCTACGCAAAAATAATTACAAAAAAAAAATTAATAAAACTGAATGAATTTTCTTTAGTACACGGCCAATACATACATATGAACATATATATATATACTAGATATATAAATATGTGCTTGTGTATGTGTTGATATTAACTTGATTTTCGTTGCTGCCGCGGAAATAATAAAAATTCATTTATATTTGTTTAAAAAAAATTAAATTATTGTGTGCATATGCTTGTGTGTGTATGTATGTAATTACCACTTTTAGGAATTGAAAAAGAAAAACAAAACCGATTTTGTTAGTGAAAATAGCGTGCCGGAGGAAGTAGAAAAAAAGCGAAGTAAGTGCGCGTTGCTAGCGTTTAAGGAACACAGATTTTACTAAATTTTTGCATGCAAAAAAATTAGAACAAAATTTGTTGTGAGAAATCAATATACATATGTATGAATATATATTTCAATATTAAATCGAATTAATTTTATTCAAACGTGTTGCCAGTTTAGTTGCCCAAAAGCGGGCACCGAAAGTTAATATATTCCAACGAAGCGAGAAAAAAAGTAAAGCGTCCAAATAAAATCTATTGTATCATTGCATATTTTCATTGCAACGAGCAACAGTATACGACGACGACTGGTGTAAAGAAATACGAATAAGAGACAGCGCTAACTCTTTATCCTGCTACCCCAAAGACAATTTGAATCAAATTCCGCTTTGTTATTATTGTGGCCGCCACTTTGTGAGAAGAGTGTGTGCGTTAGTGTTGGTTTACTACGCCGAAAGGACAAGCAACAGAAAAATAGGTAAGTTCAAAGGATTGCACGCATAAATGCAGAATAAATTGCACACATACATACAAATAATAATATACGTATATGTATATGTACATACACAAATATCTAATGCAATGAAAAATGTGCTGGCAGCTTTGACTTAAAGGAAAATTAAAAGTACCATAGTAACTAAAAAGGTGTACCGTTAGTAACTTACTTAGTTTTTACAGCTATTTAGTTTTGTGTAACTGAACTTTGGCTTATTATACCCTGCACAGTTTATAAATATGTATTAAGTTTGCCATAAAGTTTGTCACATCGCTATGGAAAGTATACATATGTAGGTATAAATACCATATATGCTTCAAGTAACTACCAGGGCTTTGAGATATCGATCTGAAATTCTGCACACATCCATTGCGCCGGACAAGTGACCTTTACCAAATTCTTCAACGATTATTGTTTATGACAACACTATAATCTCCGAAGCTATTATTGAGATCAGTCTACTATATCATATAGCTGTCATACAAACTGCCCGCTCAATCTCAAGTCCTTATATGGAAAACTTTTTTATTTGACAAGATAACTTCACGAGATTTGACACAGATTATTGCCCGAGACAACACTATAATCTCCGAAGAAATTGTTCAGATCAGACTACTATATCATATAGCTGCCATACAAACTGCCCGCTCAATCTCAAGTCCTTATATGGAAAACTTTTTTATTTGACAAGATAACTTCACCAGATTTGACACAGATTATTGCCCGAGACAACACTATAATCTCCGAAGAAATTGTTGAAATCTGACTACTATATCAAATAGCTGCCATACAAATTGCCCGCTCAATCTCAAGTCCTTACATGGAAAACTTTTTTATTTGACAAGATAACTTCACGATATTGGACACAGATTATTGTCCTAGCAATCCCTACAAACTCCGAAAAAATTGTTCAGATAGCAACACTATAGCATATAGCTGCCATACAAACGGGCCGATACAAATCAAGTGTTGGTATGGAAATCTTTTTTTTTTTGACAAGTTATCTTTACCAAATTCTTCACAGATTATTTTTGAAGACTACACTATAATCTCCGAAATTGTTCAGATCAGACTACTATATCATATAGCTGCCATACAAACTGCTCGCTGCATCTCAAGTCCTTATATGGAAACCTTTTTTATTTGGCAAGCTATCTTTACCAAATTCGTCACAGCTTCTTGCTCAAAGTATCTCCACAATTTCCGAACAAATTATTCAGCATATAGCTGCCATACAAGCGGACCAATGAATTTATGCTATAATAAACGCACCTATGAAGGGTATTATAGCTTCGCTGCAGTCGTAGCTAAAGTCTTTACTTATTTTGAAATTATTGTATTAACACTTATGTTCGTGAGTGCCTGAACTTTAGGCCTTAATATTTGTGCTTTTCTATATAAAAAGCGTTTACTACTTGCCTTAGTTTCACATCACATTTCAGCTTTAAAAAAAATTCAGCTTTGTAAAAAAACACACATGTATTTTATATTTATTTTTATGATCGGCGAAGCAAAAATGCCCAGCGCCCCACTTTGCTATAGAGGCAGTATTTCTGTAAGTAACACAGAAATTTTTGGGTTGTGGTCACTAGCTGGAGCGCAACGCTTACGCCTACGCTGGCACGCTAACACATGAGTTTGCCACCCCGCCAACGCCACCGTCGCCGCTAGTCGGTTAGTAGGTGGCTACTAGAAGGCACATATACAGCATAGAAAAGCAGCGACGAAAGCGTGACTATAAGAACGGCAACAACTCACTATGACTTCATAGTTACGCACACAAATGCAGCTAATGTGATCGCATATATGTATGTATGTATATAGGTGTATAAAATGTGGATATGTATGTATGTGAATACAATTAATGCTACTTTTTACACATACATATGCAAGTCGCTAGATTTGACTACAAACTTTTGCGGCATATCAGTATACATACATATGTATGTACATATGCATGTGAATCGCGGCGTTGGCATAAATATGTATGTATATGTCTCTCAGACGTTTGTGCGAGAGGGCTTTTGTTGTTTTAAACCATAAATACGTTTTTATTTGTTACAGTAGTTACTCACACGTTGTAAACAGTTTAAAGAAAGAGAAACAGACCTTAAGGGGTTATAAACAGTTAGAAGGCAAAAAACAAACGAGTTTTTCAGAATTAAATTCCAGAAAAACGGCAAGTTTTCGGGCCTTCAGTTACCGGACAAATGCGTAATTAGGGGTTACATGGATTTCCTCGGGTAAAAATCAGTCTTTCTTTCAACAATTTTTTTCTCATATAAAAAATTAAATATTTTATTACAACTTTTTTATTGTTACAAACATACACTATTAACAAAGAAATTCTGAAATTTTTGAAAAAAAAAAATTTTAAGCTCGGCCATTGCGACGCCATTTCCGGTGATCTCTCGGAAAAAAGATGCGCCCTCGTTGGTAGGTCGACTTCTTACAGGATCATCTAAAGTGAAAAAATACTTGTGTTAGTTAAAGCCTTAACTTAGAACATGGATCATCTAAAGTGAAACATACTTGTTTTAGTTAAAACCTTAACTTAGAACCTGGACGAAGGAAAAAAATACTGAAATTTGGATTTTTGGCAGACATTTTTACAAAAAAATGAATATTTCAGTGAAAATTTCGCGACATTGTTTTTTTTTACAAATAGTTGTTGTCGAAAAAAATTGAAGTCCAAGTCTTTAAGAATTGTATCTCAAAGATCTGTGCAAAATTTCATGAAAATCGGTTGAGTAGGTCTCGAGAAATCTGGCCAACCGACTTCGAAAACACAGTTTCGAGAAAAACGCGTTTGAGGACGGCACACTTAGCCTGGCTAGCCTCGAGCGCACATGTTCTCAAGGCTGTATCTCCGAAATGAAGCTTAAAATCTCTCCTTTCCAACACTAAATGGTATGGCACAATGGATTGGACAGCTATTGACAAAATACGAAAAGACTTTTTCGACTACCCTATATATTATACTTAAATATTTGCTGGTTGCTGGATCAAATTCGTGCGCGATTGCTGTAAATATGTATGTATGTATGTATGTACATATGTACCTGTATGTGTAATTTGCTTTTAGAGCGAAGAGCTTGTTGTTTGGCGCGCTGTTTGGCTGTCAACATTGTTGTTGCCTAAACTTGTAGTTTCTAATAGCAACGGCAATAAGTTAAAGTTTTCCACAACAATACAATAACAATATATTAATTATACATATGTATGTATGTACGTATGTATTTAGGTTTATATGTATATCTACATACATACAGTGTATATAAAAACATTTAAGTCTGTAGGTATAAGTGACGGTATATAATAAGCGCGTAAAGAACTAGTCGCCAAACACTCCGATGAACAATAAATGAATATCAAACAGAAAGAAAAACAAAAACAAAATCCAAAAACAATGCCAAACAATGCTATCACGACACACAAGTCGAAGTCGTCGCTGCCTCAAGAGCAGCGCATCAAGCAACACAACGAAGAAACGACTGACTAAGTGGCTGCCGCTGATTTTCAATGTGTATTTTAAGTAGGTCTGTGTGTGAGAGGCGGCGAAAACAAGTTGGCAGCTTTTTGACTTTTGTCATCAAGCTTTGCCTTCATACACAGCCGCTTGCTGACTTGAATGGTAGCAAGAACATGTTTGTGCATTTGTGTGTGTGTGATTTGAATGGTAGCATGGAACATGCTTATGTGTGTGTGCGTGTTTCGCGCCTTATTGTTTCCTGTTCCCTTCGCTGTTTTGTTTGGTGTATTACCTTATTGTCGCTCTCACGTTTGCTCAATCGCTCTCTTGAATTTTGTTGCTTTACCGCTCTTGCCATTTATTAATTTGATAAATAGACACAGTTGCACACACACATAAGTACATATATATATAAGTACAACTGCTTGAATGTATCTTGTCGGTGGTTGAAGAACGCTCGAAAGGTAGACGTGATCAAAACATTCGAATTTGCTGTGCTGTTATTTTCGCTTTTTGACATCATCTCCGCTTTATTGCCGTGCGCTGCTCTGCTAGACTTTACTTGTTTTCGGTTCTCTTTATCCAAGCGCCTATATTCTTTGGCAACATGTAGCCGTTATTAAAGCGCAGCTTTCGCACAGTTCGCCGCCGCAATTGTTGAAACTAGGCTTTTCAAACATAACTGGTTTGTAGATATGTATGTATATCGTATAATTAAAAAATAGTATTAAAACAATTAAAAACTTTTATGTTTTTAATGTGGTTTTGTAAGCGCACATTAACCTTTTTATTATCTATGACGGTCTTAAGCAATGGAAAAATAATATTAGGTTGCATGATGTTACAAATTAAGAAATTCTGAATGAAAAAATGCCTTCCTTCCTCAAGTAGCTATGCACATGTAGCATTATGGTGAGTCGAAGTAATTGAGTTTATGGATTACAACAAAAAAACTTTAACTTCGGTTGAACCGGAGTTTCAAAAATACAAAATATTATAAGCACTTTATTCCACTCGTTCAGTTTGTATGGCCGCTATGTGCCATAGTGATCCGATCTGAACAATCTCGTCGGAGGTTTTACCATTGCCTTAGCCAATTATCCTTGCCAAATTTCTTGAAGATATCTTGTCAAATGAAAAAGTTTTCCATACAAGCTCTTTATTCCAATCTTTCTGTTTGTATGGTCGCTATATGTTATAGTGATAGGATATTACCGGTTCCAACAAATGAGCAGATTCTTGATGAGAAAAGAACGTGTACAAAATTTCGAACCGAAATATCAAAAACTGAAGGACTAGTTCGGACAGACAGACGGACAAGGCTAAAGCGATTTAGCTCATCATGCTTATCACTTTATATATATTTTATAGAGTCTCCGACGTTTTTTTTCAGAGCGTTACAAACTAGGTGGTAAACTCAATAAGACCTGTTCAGGGTTCAGGGTATAAAAATGTTTTCCAACGTCAAGTAGCTACATGTGTCCAGGTAAAAGGGTGTGTAAAAATAACTAACTTACCGAATTTAAGGGTTAAACTGGAACGATACACAGTGAAAAAATATTCCTATAGAAAAGGTTCAAAAGTCGTCGGCCTAATAACTAAACAAGGTGTGAAGTTTTGAAGTCTTTTGAGCTTATTATTGGCTTGATCTCTTCACTTGAGACGAATTTTTTCAACAGACCATTTACCTGGGTCTGGAAAAAGGAATATAGTCTCTGAGAGTCTAAATCCCAGCATAATTTCTTCAATTTATCGGTCCTATCACAAGCTGAGTGGGAGTGATTGAATTAAAACTGGGAGGTCAATTACTATTTTCATTTTGAAGGTAATTTAATAACGCCATTTTCAGAGAAAGTTGTTGTTGTTGTAGCGTTGGCAGATCGGATAAAAATTAGCGCTTGTTCTGGTGACTTAGGCCCGACTATCGTGGACACGGCTCATTCTGCAAAAAAAAACTCAGAGAAACCGTCACCTCTATAGGCAAAAGGCGATTATTACAAGCTTCTTTTGAGACGAATTTTTTGCCAATTAAATGATTCGTCAGGGCAGCAATCGAAAGTGTTGCCAGAAGTAAGCAACTTCACTTCTACTGCCAGTTCACAAAGACATCGAGGGCAATAGTGGACGTGATTGCCAAGAATGATGTACGGTTAACGTGAATAACATTGCTGGAAAACTGCAAAAGTCATGTGCAAAATAGTAGATCGGAAGTACACATAATTCCTATTGGCACTCCATATAAGAGATTTTAGGAACATGATGAGATTACTAACTGGTGACTGCCTGATGGCCAGACGCCCGCAAGATGGGGCTGACAGCTGGAGAAGATTGCAGGAAATACCTAGAGCAGGGCACTAGGGAAACAATGGAGCATCTTGTGCACTTGTCCCGCATTGGCAACACTGCGATGTAAGCTTCTGGGGTTCTTACAGTATGATACACTGGAGGAGGTATCGCCAGTGAGGCCGCAGAGTCTGATAAAATTTGCGTCAAGCGCAGGCATCGTAAACGATGACTCTCTTGCACTTAGCAAGTGGACTCCATCTGGTATCGCAAAGGATCAAACTAGTCTATACGTGGCTTATTGGCCTACCAAATTAGCTTAACCTAAAATAATAAAAGAAAAATAAAAATATAAAAAAAAAACATAAAAAAATATAAAAAAATAAAAAAAATAAAAAGAAATAAAAAAAAAATAAAAAAATAAAAATAAAAAATAAAAAAAAAAAAAATAAAAATAAAATGATTCACCATAGGTAGGAACAGGTGCCAGCTCCCAACTATAAGGTGGCAGCATATGAACCTTCAAACCAAGTTCCTGAAACTTCAGGTGAGTCACTATCGTTGACTGTGGCCTGGCATTGTCCTGATGAGATACAATTTCTCTCATATTGGCCAAGATTTCCGCTTGTCGGCTTCAGACAGCTCAATTGTTGTCAGTACAGCTTAGAATTATAAAAGTTTGTCTTTCGGGGAGAATTTCTTTCAAGCTGAGAATCCGCTAAAAGAGTGTATCAAGCAATTTATGACTATCAGGATACCATTACTTTGCAAAAGGCCTTGCAGTAGATGTAGGATGGGATGTTGCAGTCATATGTTTTATCAATCTGTCCCTTCCACCAACCAGCTGTATGCTCTGTATGCAGGTGATTCTAAGGTTCTCCAATTTACTGTATAATATAAACAAGTTTTTTAGATGCTCTTACATTCGAAATGTTTGTGTATATCATTCCGCAAGATATATAGAAAAGCATAAAATATAAAAAGTATGTAATATATGTATGTATATATGTAAACATACTAAATATAGAGTCGACTCGTTACTTGTAGATATGGTCCATGTTATATGGCCCTTGTATGTAGATACTAATTAACTCAAGTGCATAGATAAGAATACATATGTATGTATGTATGTACTTATGTAACCAAAGTGTAAAACCTTGACATAGAAAACCATCGCATTTGTTTGTTTACATATATTATATACATATGTATACTAACTACATACTGTAGCCATGTTTATGTAAACTTATTTAAATAGGCATGATATCGAGGTGCACTCACAGCACTCCTAGGTTTATCAACATATGCATTGTTTAAGAAGTGGTCAGACACAACCTGTAAGATTCATTTGTTTATTGTTGTGCTTCAATTACAATGTAAACATATATGTACATATGTACATATGTATGTACATTACCTTTTAACTCAATTTTTCAAATTGAAATATTTGAAAACCCGAAGTTTTTAAGCCTTATCAGGTAAGAAGCGACGATTTTGCAATATTAGTTTGCGCACAGCAATACTAGTTTCTATAAGAAGCACTGATTTTGAGTGATCATCACGAAATCCGCCTTGGAGTGATCTACGACCTCGATTGAATTCACCATATCACCGATAAACACTGGTCCTTAACCCTGAGCGGGCATCGTTATTTTACTGCTGTTTGCCATTTAATTCCATTTTTTGACCAAGGTGAATATTTTAGGTCACTGTAAACAACACAAAGAGCGCTAAAAAGTGCAAAAAACGGTTTGGGATATCAATGAAATTCTATATTCCTGTGAAAGTGCATTCGTATGCAACTCGATTTTTTTTTGCATGGTCACCAAGGGCACGCTTGCAGAAGTCCAGACGCTGAACCCAATTTTCGACGGTTTTCTAGCACAAAGCGGTCGATACTGCTGCAATTTCCCTTTCGATATTTATCAATCGTCGCTGGCTTACTGGCATAGATCATAGACTTGACGTAGCCCCACAGTAACCGGACCATTTCGTGAGATACATGTTCACCAAACTTGTATTTCAATAAATCGATTGTGTGACTTGTGGCGTCCTCCTGTTGGAACCACATATTGTCCCGGTCCATATCGTCCAATTCGCGTCCAAAATATTTGGTTATCATTGAGCGGTAGCGATTCTCATTCACAATAACGTGTCGGTCTTGATCATCACGGAAGAAGTGCGGCCCAATGACGCCGCTAAACTATAAATCGCATCAAACTGTAATTTTTTCGGGATATAATGGTGACTCAGGTGTGGATTGCTGCCTGACCAATAACGCATATTTTGCTTATTGACGAAGCCATTCAGCGAGAAATGAGTCTCCACGCTGAAGACGATGTTTCGATGAAAATCCGGATCATTTTAAGTTGTTGCTCAGTCCAATTCACGAACATACGACGATTATGGTGGTCAAGCGGCTTCAGTTCTTGCATCAATTTGATCTTTTAAGGATGTAGGCCAAGATATTTTCGCAAAATTCGTCACAACGACGTCACCGAGATGTCCAACGCTTGAGAACGACAAGTGAGATACTGATTTGGACCTTCCTCAATTGATATGTTAAAGGCAACAATATTTTCGACACTATGGGCACTTTTTTGTCAAACTGGCACGGGAAAATTTTGTACTGTGGCTGTGGATTCAAATTAATCCATAAGACGCTCAATTGTTGATCTGTAAGACGACTATGACGACGATAAATTCGACGTAGTGCTCTTAAAGTTGTGGCCACTGACACCGAATTTCGGTACAAAATTTTGATAATTTTGACTCGTTGTTGCAGCGTATATATTTCCATGAGGAAATGGCAAACCTTATTGCAGACCAATGTCAAAAGTATTTTATTTATTTTATATTATATATAGTATTTATCGATCTATTTTTGTAGCCTCCCTTTGAAAATACCCGATATAACCTGATATTGGTCGCTCAGTCTGAATGGCAGCTACTTATATACAATATATGCTATAGGGGTGTTTGGATAATAATCTTTTGTAAATTTCGTGAAGATATCTTGTCAAATGAAAAAGTTTTCCATACTACATAAGGCTTGTTTTTGATCGATCAGTTTGTATGACAGTTGTGGTATAATCCGATTCGAGTAACATGTTCGGCGAAAGAAGCCCAGCTTTCGGCAGTAATTTTGTTAAGATCAAATCAAAAGTTTGCCATAACGAAGTTGTAATAATGTTTTTTGATTATCGTTTTACGTACTGGCTATAAAAAATAACAACAACACCAACAATAATAATATTTAATCGCTGTTGGAAACCCGTCTAACAAGCTATTTTCAGTTTAACGTCATATATTTTGTAGTTGGAGTACTATGTCTAAATACATACACATACCTACATACATATGCATATAAACAAACATTTGCATATGTACTTTCTATATACATACGTAAGTAGCTACAAGCTTAATTCATGGCTTTTTTGTAACTTGAACGCTCTTTATTCAGTAAACACCTGCCATAATTATTGGTGAACTAGCTGATATTGTTTTCATATTAATTTATTATTTATTTAAATAAAACACACCTGCTTATTGTTAAAGTGACGCCGAAATGTTAGTGTAGTTATATTAGGAGTTCCTCGAAACTTTACTGCAACTAGTGTTACGACATTGAGCGCTATTTAAGCTGCGAGTTTCAACTTGTTTGATCACCCTTTAATACTCTTTTATACGAGTTTCTCTTTGAGTAAATGGTTACTCTCTGACATCAATGCTCTTCTAGCTTATTTGTGAGTAAATGTGAGCTCAGTTTTAAATCGAATTACGGCTTTGTGATTAGGTATCTCTCTCTAGGTGCGTCAGTGAGCTTATATGTGATTGCAACATCTATTTGAATACTCAAGTTATACGCATGTATGTATGTAGTTGTAAATATTTGTATGTATTTATGAATTCATAATTGTTTAATTCAAACATTGGACACACCTTGTTTTCTTCGCTCTCCAGCTTTCTTGTTTACTTTTCGTACACGTTTTCAATTCTAGCCACATTTTATATATAGAGATGTACGGGAGTCTGTTGTTTTTTTGATTTCACTGCAACGTGAGCGATTTACTGGGTTGAATTATTTATGAAATATTAATTATTTATATTTGATTTTAATTGGCGATTTGGATTAGGGCGAACAGTTTATATGGCAACTATATGCTGATTTGGTGTGATCTGAACCAAATACTCGGAGAGTGTAGCATTGTCTAGGATAATAATCCATTTCAGATTTCGTGAATATATCTCGTCAAATTTTTCCATAGCAGAATTTGATTCCTATGGGTCAGTTTGTATGGCAGCTAAATGGTGATCCATTTCGAGCTTCCCGACTTTTTTAAAGAAAAGCACAGAATCTACAAATTTAACGGGGAATGTTTATTATCATTCAAAAGAACATTCTTTGGCATTTATTCCCTGAAGATTATCTCTCTCAAATGTTGGTCACAGCTATGTCTCAGATGGTCCATCCGTTGAGTCCAAGTTTCGATGACTCGTTCGAGTATTTCGACTGATAACTGGCGAATGACACGCGTGATGTATTGCCCCAAAGCGGGATTATCCGCAAAGACTTTAGACTTTACATATGCCCACAGGAAAAAGTCTAACGGTGAGATTTCACACGATCTTGGAGGCCTACCGACCGGCCCAAAATGTGAAATTATCTGCCCACCGAAGTTTTCTTTCAATTCCTCCATTGATTGAAGTGTTGTATGAGAAGTGGCGTCGTTCTGTTGAAATCAAATATCGCTGAGCTCACGAGCTTCAATTTCAGGCATCAAATAGTCGGTTATCAAGGCGGAATAACGGTCGCGTTGACGGTTACGTTTACACCGGCGTAATTTTGGAATAAGTATAGACCGATGATTCCACCGTCCCACAAACCACACCAACCTGTTGTTTTTCTAGATGAAATGGCGGCTTTTGAATATCTTCAGGTATCCCTTTGACCCGGCAATTTGATTTTTTGCACACCTATTGAGCCAGAAATGAGCCTCATCGCTGAACAAAATTTGGCTGGAAAACGTCGGGTCTTCTTGGAACTTTTCAAGAGTCCATAGTAGTTTGGGAAGGTTGAGTGGTTTCAGTTCTTGCACAAGTTGTATTCTATATGCTTTCAATTTAAGATCTCGACGTAAAATGCGCCAGGTCCTTCCATACGTCAGTCCGAGTTGCTATGAATGGCGCTGAACCGACTCTCCTCGGTCTTCGTTACACTCTCAGCTAGGGCTACTATATTTTCTTCACTTCGTGCTCGACGGTCGAATATTATCTATGAGTGTGAGTGTGTGAGTGACTAGTTCGCATATACATAGACGGACAGACAGACAGACAGACATGACTAAATCGACTTAGCTTGTCACGCTGATCATTGGTATTTACGGTCTTCGATGTTTCCTTCTGGGTGTTATAAACACTCGTAGTAAACTTAATATAACATCTACACGGGATAAAAAGGAAGAGTTCCGTTCCCATAGCAGTCGGCTCTGCGTAGGTCTAGTGAACCCAGATCTGCGATCAAGGATTGCAACTCAGCAGCGTTCCTTAGAATTATTTGTCTAAAGTAACTGCCACATTCTCCAGATACATTTCAACTGCGAATTGAATACAGTTCAACGACTAACGGTTGTTATACTAGCGAGTAACAACCTGATAAATTTATATTTGGGAAAATTATAAAAATATAAACATATTATTTCCACTAATTAAACATCATGTTTTTCCTCCTCCCCCTAACTAATATATGCCCGGATCTACATTGTGGTCACAAACTTTTCTAAAAATAAACAGAAAAATACGCGCCGCACTAAAATTAGATTAAACATAAATATTTGGGGATCTTATGCCGCACGATTCAAGCAACATATGTACATATGTATGTATATATGTACATCCGTTCGTATGTGTAAATGCGTGAATATAAAGGCTGTGGCATTCTATTTCCACGTGAGTGGCTCTTTTACATGGCCGCCGTTTCTTTGAAGTGAATAAATAGATTTGCTTTTACTTTTTCGGTGCTAAAGCGTTGCGCTATTTTCGCCTAATCTTACTTTATTGTATTGTGGTTATATGCATTAGCCAAATTAATGCCTTAATAAGCGTACGTGTTAAAGCGCAAAAGAGAATTGGGGAAGGCGACCAGCCATTTCTATGCTGGGAATGCGAGTTGCTTTTACAAAGCGTTTCCTGTCAAAGCGGAAATTAAAACTGACAGTTTAGTGTTGAGCCAAAAATGCTAAAATGGTGTTGCTTGCTGTTACACATGTCATATTTTAGTGAAAATATACGTTTAAACATTCATTAGGGCGGTTCTTAATTAACCGATTCTGGAAATCTTGTCTAAAAATAAATTTCGGTGGTCATTATTTTACCACAAGTTGAGTTTTTTTTTTGAGATTTTTAATTAATTTATTAGTTTCGGACGTCTTGAAGCGGGGGAACATCAATAAAATTTTTAGTGCAGATATCAGAGCCTAGGTGAGGTTTTGTTCTAAAGCTTGATGCCATTTTCATAATCTCATTCTCATAAAAAAGCCTCATTCCTATTGGCAATGAACTACTTTACAGCCTTGTGCTGATGGAATGCAATTTCTTTTCTATTTGCCAAAGTTGGCCATTTCTGCGCGTTTGCTTCGTTCAGACGGTCCAATTATTAACAGCATAACTTCGCTTTATCACTAGCAACCAACCGCTTCAAAAATGGATAGATTCAGTTGCGAATCAGCAACAACTTACATGCTGGTCGGACTCGACGATTTTCATAATTTATTTTATCGATATTTTCCACAATTGGCCTTCCAGAGCGTGGTCAAAACTATCGGGACGGAATTGGTGAAGCTAAAATGGCGCCTGATTGACACGTGCCCAGACAACACTGAGTCAAGCGATCACAAAACCGTCTGAAAAGTTTTTTTAGTACGAAATCTTATCTTTCGATCGCCATATAACGTAACTCGATCGCACTCATTCAACCCGAGTTACAGATTACGAAAGCCATGTAATGGAAGTAACGGTATTCCTTTTGCTGGACGTTATAGACCTTTTTTGTTATGATCGCAATTGAAATTTTGCAGTTTTCTCCTCATAACATTATCAAGGTCAAGCATTTTAAAAAGATGCCACGTGCTAGATTAGTTTCTTTAACCTTAGAACCGTGACATAGCTGTACAACTTAATCTCGTGACTTGGGCACTCAGTGCCCAGTAATGTATTTTGTATGGAAATTTAGACTTTTAAGACGTTTTTTTTTATAGAAATGCCAATATTTCGCATGTTTATGTAAATAAGTTAATGAAACTTGGGATTATTGCAGAAACAAATGTATTTTTTTTGAAAAATATGAAAATCAAATAAAGTTTTAATTTCGAACTGCTCAAATGGGTGAAATTCTTCTCTGTCTTTCTGATATATTTTGATTGGGTGTAGACGGTTTTGGAGTCCACATATTCATCGTTGTCTGAGTCCGTTGCAGCTTCGGCATTGTATTTTGCAAAATAGCACTTTTCAAAGTGTTGACCTGTGTCAAGAAAGAAAATAGTGAATAAATTTGAAACTGAACTAATTTTGAAATAAAATAAACTTACCTTTTATTGATGGACGCGAGCTCACCACTGCAGGAAACCGTTTGAAATTGATCAAGTCCAATGCAATTTTAGTTGTAGAATTAATTTTTGTTTTGCATCGGTTTTGTAATTGCTTCTGCGCTAGCTCCATAGAGAGTTCTTTCAAAAATATTTTACGCTTTTCAGACTTATTGGTGTTCCACATAGGGTGACTAACATCAAACAGCCTGAACGCTGCAAGCCCAGCAATATCCAGCATATTATAAAACAATCCCATTGGCCAGTGGTTTGTTTTTCTTTTGCCAGAAAATCCACGAAGCATTTTGTCAAAAGTATCAACACCACCTTTATGCTCATTATAATCATGTATGACTTGTGGTTTTTTTGTTATAGGATTTACATCTTCGCTGGCATGAGCAGTTGAAAGCACTATCACATTTTTCTTCGAATGAGTTGTAAAGCTTACTAATTGCATTGGTTTTGAAAAACAAAACACAGATTCAAATACACCTCTTTTTTTGCCTCTTCAGAGGATGTAAATAGTTTTGGCAATTGTGGCTTATTGCCTCGTATTGTGCCCACCAACGTAGTATTCCGCAGAAGCAAATCTTCCGCCAGTTCATAACTTGTGAAAAAGTTGTCCATCGTAATATTCGCTCCCCGATCCAAATATTGGTTGCTGAGTCGCATAACAAGATTGTGCGCAATACCAAGCGACCGCTGTTCATTAGGCTGTGCACCCAAATATACTTCGCTTGCAAGTGGATAGTTGGTTTTTGCGTCAATAAGCCAAAATATTTTTACGCCATATTTTTCAGGCTTAGAGGGAATGTATTGGCGGAAACTGCATCGGTTTCTTGTTGAAAGTAACTGCTGATCAACTGTCAATTCTTTACCTGGGACAAATGGTAATAAAAGCATATAAGTAATTCATCCGCATTTGTATCTTGCCAATATCTTATTTTTTTTTGAACAGTTTGATGCATATTTGCCTGTATTACTCTTTTAGCTTTCCTATTCGTTTGAAGAGCAATACTTTCAACAAGAGACACTGGAAAAACGCGTATGAAGGCATCGATTTTAGATCCAAAACTTTCCGTGTATAGTGAAGTTGATTGTCTATGTATTTCCAATGCCAGTTTCGTTCGCTGTTTTTCAGTTTAGCTTGGCATTGACCACCATAAAGTTGTATTGTTTCTTCCCTGACCACAATATTTTTCTCCACGATTACCCTCAATAGCCGTATTTGACAAATTAAGTTTGCTTTCGTCATTGTCTCTATCTACAGCAGCCTCCTCATGGATATATTCTTCGAACCATGGATCACTAATGGGCTGAGCATTATCATCTCCGTAGTCCGATTGGTCACTGGGTATCGATTCGTGGTCACCACCAAATTTAGGTTCTCTTCCACCATCATCATCATCGCTATCATTAGCATTCAAATAATTTGAAATATTCTCCTCTTTCTTTTTCGTCAATTCCCGCCGTAAATTGGCCAAATAAATCGCCAATTCTTCACTCATTTCAAAAAAATATATTCGTCACAACCAAAAATGAACTGTTCACTTGAAAATATTACGCGAAACTAATTAGAAATACACAATAATCACCAAAACCGTTAGAAAATTACGCTTCTTCATAAAAACTGTAGGAAGAAATATTATGGGCACTGAGTGACCCAAGTCACGTATAGCGTACACACCATATAAAATGCCGTTACTTTCCTATTATAAGAGTTATATGTCCAAAATTCTGTCAACTTATAACTAAAATAACAGTTTATCACTACGTGGAATATAGATCAAATTGAACTGCCCAAATCCCATAAATTTAATTTCATAAAAGAGAATGGGCACTGAGTGCCCAACTCACGGTTCTAAGGTTAAGGGGGTATTCTGGTCTAGACGCATGAATTTTTTTTTTTACCCGATTTTTTCGACCTTTTCGAATTTTTTAAAAATACTTCAAATCAAAATTTTTGGAAATCCAAGGCAGACACGATAGAGCATTGTATAAAGAAGACATATACCAAATTTCAAAGGAATTGGTTCAGTAGAACTTGAGATATCATGTCAACCACCTCAAAAAAAGTAGTTTCGATAAAAACGCGTTTAAAGTTTAGGAGACAACACAAAATCGGCTGTATCTCCGAAAATAAGTCGAATTTTGAAAAATCCTTCCAAGGTCATATTTTTGAAAGTCTAAACTTTCAAAAAATTCAAAACAAAAATCCGATTTTTTCAAAATCCTAGACCAAAATACACCTTTAAATGGTTACATGGGTTAACTCGGGTAAAAAACAGCTTTTTTCAACAAATTTTTTCTCCCATAAAAATTTAAATATTGTTTTAGAATTTTTTATGGTTACAAACATACACTATTAACCATTAACAAAGAAATTCTGAAATTTTTGGAAAAAATATGTTAAACAGGGCTGGTGACCCCTCGGTAAAAAGATGCGCCCGCGCGTGTTTTTTTCCAAATAGTTGTTGTCGAAAAAAATTCTACGTCCACGTTTTTAAGAATTGTATTTCAAAGATTTGTGTAATTTTATGAAGATCGGTTGAGAAGTTCTCGAGAAATCTTGCCAATCGACTTCAAAAACACAGTTTCCTGAAAAACGCATTTAAAGAAGGGACTTGCAGTCATCTCCAATCAGCTAAACTAAACAGCTGATTGCTGCCCTTCTTTTCACCATACTATTTGGTGAATACTTTTGAGAATGTATCTGCCAGAATACCAAAATGAGACATCCTGACTAACAGAGTCACTAAATTACGATTGTGACAATTAGAGACATGAGACAATCGTGACTAGCAGAATACCGATATTAGCCTAGCCAGCCTCGAGGCTGTATCTTCGAAACTACTTGAATCATCAATCTATCAACTTGAAAACTTACGACAATATTCTAGAGGTGTTATAGAATTAAATAAGACAATAAAAATTTCGATTTTTTGAAACCCGTAAGCTCTTAAAGTTAAAAAGCATCAGAATTTGTACTCAGTGAAAAAATGGTTTTCTATTGAATTTTTTTCCAAAAAATGTAACACTTTTCAACAATATTAAAAATATAGCAAAATGGCAACACTGTTGCGTAATTGGTAAACATTTATGGAAACATGTTGCATATACATATGTATATAACTTTCCAAATTTTCAAATCATTAACATTTATTAATAGCGCGCATTTCCTCTGTTAGTGTTTCTAATTTTATTACAAGTGGTAACCATAGCAACGAACAGTTACTCACATGTGGCTACGCTCTTCCCCACAGCTCTTCAGCGTAGACACGCACAAACACCAACAAAAATGTATAGAAATTAATGCCAGTCGCTTGAGTAACTTCTGAGCCGGAGCATAAAGCACGACGGCTCGCCGCATTGCCAATGTCCAAGCACATACATATGCACTTACATACAAACATATTAATGTGCTGGGCTGTTATAGAAGTGTGTATGAATGGCAACTATGGTCTTACCACATACAGGTAAGTCACGCTTACAACAATGTAACGACAACAACAAGCGATTGCGCGGCATTTTCACCACAACATAATTTATTTACATGAATTCTATGTATGTAGCAGACTTGTTGGGCTTGTAGTCATATGTATGTGTGTGTGCAAGTGTGCGCATTAAGCGTTTCTGTTGCTACAAAAGTGCACTGACATCGACAAAACTGCTTTCTATTGCACATAATGTTACTGGGTATGCAGATATGTAGAGTTAAATATAATACATATACATATGTATATACATATATGTATGTATGTAAATAATTATTAGGGTGAGCCAATAAAATACAGAGAAACCGAGGTAAAGCGTTAACTTCGAACGCATTTTTTAGCATTAAGGGGTTATATACAGTTAGGAGGTCGAAAAAAAGGCATTTTTCAAGATTTTTTCCTAAGCAAACTATTTGGTTTATTGTTTTGAAACTTGGCAGGTATGTTATGACAACCTTAAACTATATTCACATATTTTTTATTGTCAAAAATAATTATCGGGAACGTTGATATTGCCAATTTTGCAGAGGTCCGCAAAAAAAGGCCTCTTGGGGTGAGCACGATATCTCTGGACTGGATCATCTAAAATGCAAAAGCCAAATAAATTTCATTAATATAAAAAATAATCTAGTGATTGATCGAAGGAATTAGCAAAAAAAAAATTTTTTTTGACAAAATGGCGGCTATTCAAAGCAAAAGGTTCGATTTTCGACCAAAATTCGGGTCTTTAATTGTTAAAAAAAATAAGAAATTTTCATCGGATGGGGAAATCCTTCGATTAATTACTAAAAAATTTAGTTAGGAAGCTTGTGTAAAAATTTCAGACCGATCGGTTCAGCCGTTTCTGAGAAATCTTGCTCACCGACTTTGAAAACAGCGTTTCGAGAAAAACGTGTTTAAAGTTTTGAAAGCACTTTACATATAGTCGGCGCGCCTTCACTAATGTGTCTATAACTTCGAAAATATTCGTCGGATCGACTTGAAATTTTGTGTGTGTATACTCAGATATACTACATACTTATGTACATATATATATTAAGAAAACGCAAGAAAAATCGATTTTTTGAAAATCCTCACTGTATATAACCCCTTAAGAGGTATCAAAGCTCTTTATCTTGATTGTGCTCAGTCTGTTTGTATGGCAGCTATATGCTATGGTGGTCCGATCTGAATAGTCTCTTCGAAGATCTTAGCGTTGACTTAGGCAATAATCTGTGCCGAATTTCTTGAAGATATTTTGTAAAATAAAAAAGTTTTCCATACAATAACTTGTTTTGAGGCGGCAGTTTGTATGGCAGCTATATGCTATAGTCATCCGATCTCAACATTTTGTTCGCAGGTCATAACACTGCTTTTGGTAATGAAATATGTCAAATTTCTTGAAGATATCTTGTCAAATAAAAAAGTTTTCCGTACAAGAACTCGATTTTAATCAAACGCTGTACTGTATCCGATATCGTCGGGTCCACGAAATGACCAGGTTTTGAGCAGAAAAGTTCAGTCCGATAACTCAAAAACTGAGGGCCTAGTTAGCGTATACTACTATAAGCAAAAAATAGCAATTTTTTAATTAAAAAATTCTTAATTTCTTCTTCAAAATCTTTGTCGTCTCCCCGGAAGTAATACCTGATGGCACCAATATACTGGTGCCAACGTTTTTTTCCAATCCACGAAACAATTGTTAAAGTCAATTTCCGGAATAGCCTTCAATGATCGTAGCGATTCACGTTTAATGTCTTCAGTTGACTCAAAACGGTTTCCTCGGAGCGCTCGTTGGCGTTTGCTGAATAGCCAGAAGTCAGACGGAGCTAAGTCAAGCGAATACGCTGATTTCGGCACGATATAGGTTGAGAATTTGGTGTGAAACTCACGAAAAATCAATGCAGTATGCAACGGTGCATTATGGTGGTGCAAAAACCAAAAGTTGTCGGCCCATAATCCCGACCTCTTTTTCGAGTAGCTTCGCGCAAAGGACGCATAACATTCAAAGTATTCCTTGTTGACAGTTTGGCCGGTCGGAATGAATTCAGAGTGTACCACACTTCGTTAATAGAAGAAAATTGTCACTATAACCTTGATTTTTGACTGCTCAGCCGTGGTCTTTTCTGCTTCGGCTCACTTTTGCCGCGATATTCGACCGGGTGACCGTCTATTTCTGGGTCGGGTCTAGTAATAATACGCTTCATGTCACTCCTGTAGTCGGAAAGCATTATTTCCCAGACGTTAATGCGACGCTGCTTTTCGAAAATTTGATTGATTTCGTACCAATCGTGCTTTCACTTTTCTTAGGCCCGAATCGTCTTTCAAAATGTTTTTCAATGATCCTTCCGATATTCAGACGATGGCTGTAAGATATCTGACTTAATGGTCGATTTTCAAGCACCAATTCCTTTATTTTATAGAAGTGTTGATCATCAATTGATGTTGATGACCGTCCTGGACGTGCTTCGGCGTCAACACGTTCTCGATCTTTCAATATTTTCTACCAATCATAAACACTTGCTCGCGAAAATGATTACCACCGAAGGCCTTTTCCAACATTCTGAAGGTTTCGGCGCCAGAAATTGTTTTGAATGTCCTTAAGTATATACAAAAGTATAAAACAATTTTCAATATTGCACACAAAGAAAAAATCCGAAAAACTTCAACAAAAATATACCGCAGAATTAACACTATCTTCCGAAGAGACCCAAAAGTAGAGTTCCACTGACATTCTATGTGAAATTCAAGATGAATTTAATGGCCAACTATTCCAGAAAACAATTTCCCGTTGTTTGGTCGTATCTGGACTTCACGGCAGGGCAGCACGCAGGAACCCACTTCTGACTAAATTTCGTAGAAACGACGCGTAGACTTTGCCAACTCTTATTGGTCTAAGACAACAAATCAACGGAGGTATGTCGCTTGGAACGATGTAACAAAAATTAATCGCATAGGTCCTGATGGTCGAAGGTATATTTGACGTCCAATAATTCAATAATTTGATCCTCGCTATGTTCCACGCGTAGTTGAGTATGGTGGAGGATCAATCATGGTGTGGGGATGTTTTATCTGAACTGGTATTGGTCCACTCTATAAGATTGATGGAATTTTAAACAACGAGAAATACTTCCACATCCTAAAAAATGTCATGTTGCTATGGACTAAGGAAAATTTGCCTGTTATAGGAAAGACAACAATTCAAAGCATACGTCTAAGTTGAAACAAAAGTTTTTTAATGAAAATTCTATCAATGTTTTGGAGTGGGATTCATCCAGCCCAGACTTTAACCCTATAGAACATATTTCTTTGTGATGAAATTAGAACGGCATGGCAAGCTACACCATTGGTGTGCTGTCGGAGTCTTATAACGTAAATTTGGAATCGATGTGAAGCAATATTAAAGCAAAAAAGATAAACAACAAAATACTAACTGAAAGTAAGCAAGTTTTTGTAATATCATTATTTTTTGTTGATAAAATATTTTCGTTTCTAATTAGTTGTCGCACTCAAATCGTTGATTCCACATGTGTTTGTTAAAGTCTTCAAAACAAAAACGAATTTTAAACAAAATTTTTACTATTAGAGTTTAAGTTTAACATAGGTTTCAATAAAATAAGTAAAAATGCAATAAATATGTATACGTGATTTACTAGAAAATAACATCATTTAATTCAAAATAGGTGTCGTTTCTATTAATTTGCTGTCAACAGCTGTATATATCAGAAAGATACTTAATATACATTTGGCTCACCCTAATGTTTATAAAACAAATATGTACACCGTGTTGTTCAGTGTGCTCACCAACGCGTGTCGAGGCGTCGATGCGTCGACTGTCAGGTCTAGGCCTGGTTTAGTGCGGGGTGTGGGGGGGACGCCAAAGAAATCAGTAGACAACAGTATTTATGTACAAATATCTACATGTATATTATGTATGTATGTATGTATGGCTTATGGCTTTTCTACAGTTGCAAACAGATTTCAGCGCGTTTAGCTTTTTTTGTATTCTAACTGTTGTCTATGCCGCCAGTTAGCCATCGCCATATCCCAGACCCGTTTGCAGGCCTTAGCTTACGTTTTGCCAACGGCCATGGCTTTCACGCTCGTACACTTGGTTGGTGTGTGGCGGTGGTGCGTCGTACATGGTGTATTTGATGTGGCGGTGGTAAGTGATTTGTGGTCAGAAAGCCGTACAAACACAAACATGCCAATAAACCAAATAAATATACACATAACAACAACAATAGAAGTGATAGCCGCCTATGAGTTACCTTTCTGACAGCGCTCGGTTGACTGCTTGAGGCTATACGCACATACATACATATGTACATAACATATGCGACGTTCCGTCTTTGGCAAAGTTTGCCGCCGAGCCCATCTCCGCACACAGCCAACCGCAGCGTGGTGGCTCTTTCACTGGAACCCGCATGCAACAGCATTTCGCTCCAATGTGGTTACGTAGAACCGGACTCGATTGCTTGTCAGCGTAGAGATTACACTCGCTAACTGCGCATACTATGTGGACTAGTATTTGCTTAGCCAGATATTTAATCATTTGCTCACTGCAAGTGTACTTACAGACATACTTATGCGCCGACTGTCGTGTCACTCAGCCGTCAATCAGTCGAAAATCGCGGCCAAGTGCTGCAGTTCTAAATACCGGCAAACAATTGCGACCGGTTATACGTTACGTACAAGGCATAAATGCAAATACAACTTTCCAAAGTTGCAACAAAAATTGAGCATTTCGTCGACCATAAACAGTTGACGCTGATGGTGCACACCGAAGTGCTTTGCTAATTATTTGAGCCGGATAAAACAGAAATGTGCGGTGTGCCAAATGCATTTAAAGTTTTCCCTTCTAATTGACTTTTAAGGAGTTTTCCTCCAATTAAATATTTTTTGCAAGAAGCCGAGAATTTCGTTTTACCGATTTCGCACGTACATTCTTGTCACCAGGCCGATTTAAGGTAGCTAGCTCTGCCGAAATGCGAACATGCTTAGTTTATTTCTTTAGTTAATATTACAAGAACAGACGGTTTCTTACAGACCGATAAGGAATTCTTGAAAACACTTACAGATAAAGAAATAACTAATTAAGACATTAGGCGAAATCATGTTAAGTCAATTACGGTTCATGTTACCCCTATTGCTATTAGGCGCCTTCGAGTTTATACTTTTATGGCATCTCCAGAAACCAGAAAACAAGAAACAAGAACAAAGTTAGCTTCGGTTTCATTGAAACTAAAATACACTCCACACTTGTACTTATTATGGCATAAAAGGTATAAAAAAATCTTTATCTTGTTAAAGATCCATAAATTTGTACGGCAGCTATCTATATGCTCTTTGGTCCGATATGACCAATATGTTCGGATATGGTAGCACTGTCTTGGATAATAATCTGTGCCAAATTTCGTGTAGATAACTTGTCAAATTAAAAAGCTTTCCATACAAAACTTGACTTTGAGCGGTTAATTTGTATGACAGCTTCACCCTTGGGGAGAAAAGAACGTGTGCAAAATATCAGATCGTCATCTAATAAACTGAGGGATTAGTTCGTATATATACTGACGGGCGGACAGACAGACTCAGCTCGGTCAAACAGTCGAAATTATTGGTGCAAATTACCCAAAGAGGCTCGAGAAAGTGATGACTATGAACCACGAGCGGGAGGGTCATCAACATCAACATGTCAATAAAATAAAGACACTGGTGCTTTAGATTCGACGATTAACGGTTAGACATCTTACTAGTATATTCGGAATATAGGAAAGATCAGTGAAAACCTTATGGAAAGCTCAATTGTGCCTAAGAAAAATGAAAGCAGGATTGGTTACGAAATTACTTTCAAAAAGCAGCTGGACTAAATGCCATGATACATATTATTACTGGCAATGAGTCTTGGATCTTAGCTTGCGACCCGGAAACAGACGACTAATTGGTCAAATATCGTGGCAAAGGTGAGCCGAAGCCGAAAAGAATACGTCTAAGCAGTCAAAAATTAAGCTTATGTTGATAATTTCCTTCGATTATCGAAGTGTGGTGCACTCCGAATTCCCTCTGAATTCAACAACAATACTTTGAGTGTTACGCGTCGTTTTCGCGAAACTCTTTATAAAAAAGAGGTCGGAATTATGGGCCGACAACTTTTAGTTATTGAACCACGAACCGTCGCATACTGCAATGATTTTTCACCAAATTTTCGTCCAATATCTTTCCGCAACCACCGTATTCGCATGATTTAGCTCCGTGTGACTGGGTGACGACGCTTCGAGAACACCATTTCGAGTCAAGTGAAGCGATTAAACGTGAATCGCTACGCGCACTGAAGACTGCTCCGGAAATTGACTTTAGTAACTGCTTCGAGGATTGGAAAAAAGTTGGCACAAGTGTATTGAGGCCACGAGGGATTACATTGAGGGTGACGACAAAAATTTCGAAGAATAAATTAAGAACTTTAATATTATAAACAAAGTCTTACTAATTTTTGCTCATAGTAATACTAAATACATATACAAAACACAGTCTTCGATAAGGTTCGTTCTGTGTCTTACAAACTTCTTTTCCAAGCTAGTATTATCTGCTCAGGGTATAATTAAATTCTTCTGTGGATCGTTAAAACAATTTTTTCATTGAGAACAGAACAATATATAGTAATATATATATATGTATATGTATGTAGTAATGTCACTTGTTACTATTTGAACGTTAAAGATTACCATAATCTAGAGCTTTTGAAGAAAAGGTTCGAGGAGAGATAACTTTAAGGTTGCTGTTTTCATTTCACTTTATGTTGCCATAAAATCGGCGAAGATGAATCTCATGTATCAATTGCTAAAGAGATCAATTTCGACTGAAGTTAGTACTCTTGCTGAGGTCGGTTGTAGGAGTGAGAGCCAAGCGTTCAGTCTTAAACTCGTGAAAGTGGCACAGTTAAGAAAGAAATGTTGAAGTTACTCTACGTCATTTTATTCGAAACATTGACTGCTTAAAACCCTCTACAATTTGGTAAATCTAGAAAAGAAAACTAGTTTTCTGGTGTCAGACATCGGAAAAAAAGAACATTGCGACGGCGGAAGTGCTGGATTAGCTTTCGCAAATCACCCTTCACCTCAAAATCAGTCATCATGTAGTACTTCTAAAGTATACAGCGAAGCTCCTACTGACTCACACAGTATTGATATTGCGATAAAGTGCCTTTCAAACCTTGCAACCGTCTTAATATTTATGGCAATTTTGCTGTGGCCAAGCACCAATACTAAGCTTATCAAGCATTAGCTCGCTGTAACTGATAGCGAGGCAAGGCATTGCTTATCTAATCTGATCTAGAATCTCGAGTGCACGCTAGTGAGTGCAAGGCCAATGTCGCTGACCTGCTATCGGTTTTGTACTTTTTTTTGAATTTTTTTAAGTAGTGGAAAATATCGGAAGTCGGAACATTAATCCCCTAAATCTAACCCACTTCCAACTCAAAAATCTTCAAAGGAATCACCTGATTATGTATTACTTAGTGGGAATGGTAAGGCATTTATGTCGAACTCTTGGAATCCTATTCTGCTCTGTACATATGTCTAATTTTTGTCATTATTGAGACCGTCGTTTCGTTGACAGCTTTCCATTCCTCAGTAGACTGACACATGAGTGTTGTCAAATTTTCCTCCATAAAACTACCAAATGTAACTTTAAGGGTCTTCCTTCATATTTAAAAAGCGAGGACAATAAAAGAACACATGTTTAGAGTCTTCTATGCACTCTGTACACGTCGGACAGTTCGTACAAATGTTGCATCTGTGGTGGTAGTTTCTAAAGCACCCATGCCCACTTGTTATTTCTTCTTCTTTATAGGCGTAGACACGGATTATTGCCGAGTTTAGAACGCGTGCTAGTCGTTATTTCTTTTAGTTGCTTGGCGTCAATTGGAGACTTCAAGCGATGCCGGGTCTTTCCAACGGAGTGAAGGTATTCCTCTTCATTTGCTTCCGCCGGCGGATACTGCTTCGAATACTTTCAGAGCTGGAGTGTTTTCGTTCATTCGGACGACATGATCTAGCCAGCGTAGCAGCTGTCTTTTCATTCGTTGAACTATGTCAATGTCGTCTTATATCTCATACTCATCATCATAGCTCATCGTTCCATCGAATGCGATATTCGCTTTGGCCAATGCGCAATGGACCATAAATCTTCCGCAGAACCTTTCTCTTGAAAACTCGTAATGTTGACTCATCAGATGCTGTCATCGTCCATGCCTCTGCACCATATAGCAGGACGGGAATAATGAGTTTGGTTTTTGTTCGCCGAACGAGGACTTTGCTTCTTAATTGTCTACTCAGTGCGAAGAGCACCTGTTAGCAAGAGTTATTCTGCGTTGGATTTCAATGCTGATATTGTTGTTGGTGTTAATACTGGTTCCAAGATAGATGAAATTATCTACGACTTCGAAGTTATGACTGTCAACAGTGACGTGGGGGTCGAGTCGCGAGTGCGACGACTGTTTGTTTGATGATAGGAGATATTTCGTCTTGCTCTCGTTCACTACCAGAGCCATTTGCTTCGCTTCCTTGTCTAAACTGGAGATAGCAGAACTAACGTCGCGGTTGTTATGGTCAATGATATCGAGAATCGACACGCACCACTTATTATTTGGATCTGGTGAAAATCCAGGTCTGGACATCCAAGAGTATCAATATTAGTCTGTGCATCCACTGTCTTTGGGGTGAGTTTTGCTACCTTTGCTGCCACATTGTGAACCTTTTGATTCTCTCTGCTCTTTTGGCTCCATTTTATTCCCCACTTTTAAAATGTTTTTATTTCCTGGTAACTAGGGAAACTACCTGGGAACTAGGGGAGAGCATCTGAAAAGACACTTGGACTCGTTATAATTTTATAGTTCCACAAGTAAAATTTCAGCCGCTTTCTCTTACTAAAATTGGTTTAAACTGTTGATCTTACTATGAGTTCTGTTGGTTCAATGAGCGCTTCCAACGGGTTTCACGCATTCTTTGAAACATTAATTTAAAAAAAATAAAAAAACACCACATGAGTCACGATATGCCGTGCCACGCCGTATGTAAGCATGTAAATCCTCTATCCACTTCATTGCTAGGCATAAAAATAAAATCTATTCGTCAGCACCTCGATCCAACGAGGCGCCTGGCAATCAAATAAAAATCCGCAGCAAGTGTGTCATGTGCAACAGCAACTTGGCCTGCACACATACACACACACGCAGGCGTGTACGTATAATGTGTTTGTATGCAGAGCGGCTGAGAGCGTGTGTCACTTGTTGCTGTTTGTTGCAGCCTCCGTTGCAGCAATCAAGTGTCCTACTTCGAACGCAGCCGGTGTAAATGACATTGTTTACTTTGTTGGTTGTTTTTGTTGTGCATATACTATGTGTGTATTTGTGTACGTTTCTTTGTCTATTGGCGATTTGTTTATACAAAACTACGTCGGTTCGTTGCTTGTAATTTGTGTTTGTTGTCATTGTGCCTGCCCTTGTAGAAAGGCGGGTGCATGCAACATGGTGCAAAGAATAATAACAAAACAAAATAACAATTTACGCTTGCACAGCTGGTTTTGGTGGCTCACATGCTGTTGGACGCTACAGAAATGCTGTGGTGATAAATGGTTTTTGCCTCTGTGTGTCTATTCTAACAATGTCGGGAATTATACCTTATAAGGAATTCTACATTGAATCAAGAAATTTGAAATTTGTTATTTCAAACAAAAAAAAAAAAAAAAACAAAAAACAAAAAAAATTTAAAAATTTCAATAAGAACTCGAAGCTCTTTTGACTTGATTTCTTGAGAATAAAATGAATTTGAGTCATAAAAATACTCATTCGATAACTTGTTGACATTTTGAAGATATTTTCACAATACCTCCTCTTCTTCGTCTTTGGCACTACAACTGGGTTGGTCTGAGCCGAGAACACAAAACTTCGCTAGTTGTCTGTATTCTTTGCGAGGTCACGCCAGTTGTACTTCCTTGCAGACAGGTCGCTATGTAATGGGTTGTTGTTGATGTTGTAGCGACAGAATTCTGCCGAGTTGACAGTCCTTGGTCGGATAAAAATCCGAGTCCGTTCCGATTACGTAGACCCGACTGTCGTAATAACGGGTCTTTCCCATTGAAGGCGTGGGTGTCCTTGCTTCCATTGTCCACGTATCGATATCGAATCGAAGGATCTCTTCACTGTTGTAGCGCATTCGTTGGATTTTTATGAGCTTAACTTTATCCATGTTTTCGTAGAGCTCACACATTTCGTGGCTCCATCTTCTTCGATATTCAAAGCTCACGCGGACGGCTCCAAAGATCGTGCAAAGGAAAGTTCTCTCGAATGCTGTAAGTGCTTTCTAAACTAGGTTCGTCATACTTTATGTTTCTGCGCTGTATAATACGACGAGAATGGTACCATGCTCATAAAAACCTTCGTCCTCGTGGATAGTCTATTTTCACAAGTTTCTTTGAGGCGTATAAATCACCAGTAAAACCATTCGCCAGCGTCAGTAAAAGTAATCACTTGGTGACAGGTCCGGACTATAAGGTGGATGCATAAAAACATTCCAACCAAGCTTACAAAACGTAAGGTGAATGATCATCAATTTGTGTGGTCAGGCGTTGTCCCGAAAGAGCACAATTTCTCTCATATTGACCAAAACTGACTCGTTTCTGGGTGATTGGTTGCTTCAAACGGTCCAAATGTTAATAGTACAGGTCCAAATTAAGAGTTCGGCCGAAGCGGAGCAGCTCATAGTAGCTGATTTCCTGTCAATCACACCAAACACATAGCGAAATCTTCCTGACCATCAATCCTGGCTTGAACGGCCGGCTCATCGCGATTTGAACACGACCTTTTCGCTTTATATTGGTTAAGTAAACTACTTTTCATCACCAGTAAATATCCGTTTTAGAAATGGATCGGTTTTGTTGCGATGCTGCAGCGGTTCGCAAGTTTATGTAGAACCCATGCATCGACCACCTTTTTATGCAATGTTTAGGCCGTGGACAATCGGAACAGTGTTTACATGATGTTCGTATTTTCATAAGTCCATCGATAGCTCCGAAAATCGAAGGGAAAAAATCGGTTATAAACTACCGAGTTTTATTCGCTACAATAACGGCTTGCTAGACAATGATAGAAATAAAGATTACAATATTTCCGTCCCACTACTTCGCAAAGGAATATGTTCGAGGTATAATTGGAAATTGATCAGTTGTAAAATGTGAGGTTAGGTTAAGAGGTCAATCTTAACAGCGGTCTCATTTGGTTAGTTTAGAACGCCAATCTGTTGTGTTACCTAAAACTAGATTATAATAGATCAGTGTATGTAAGGGTCTTAACAAATCGACGAAGGTAAGATTGCCAAGATGTTTCGTACTCAGTCTTGCAAAGGCTGGAAAATGGAGGAGAAAATGTCTGAGGAGGGAACTACACCCTCTTCCATACAACTTTGACAACTTACATTCACTAGAACTAGAACAGATAAGTATGTACTTAGACGATAAACGATGGTTTTGTACGTTACATGTACATATTTCGAAAAAGTGGGACTGAAAAGGTAAATGGCTACGGAAGTCAGCTCTATCCAATATGTCCTCATTTCATTCTAGTTAAAATCAGTGTCATAACTAGCAGTTCATTGAAGAAGTGGAAACTTTATTTCCAGCCCCCGCTTCCCTGGCTTCTATTTCTAATAAGACTGTGTCTGTGCCTGCCTACAGCTACTTGTATGAATAGTGATTGAGTACATATAAGCAAATAACGGTTGTTTCTCGAATAAACGCTCTCCAAATGGCTCCTTCGTTACACAAGAACCAATCGAAGTTTACACAACCTAACGCCACGACGAAACAGTGTCAGAAAGTGCTTTCGAAAAAAGAAGAAAAAAAGGACTCCAGCAATTAAGTCGGTCACTTGTGAAAACAATGGAATGGGTACAGGCAAACTCGATCTTTAATGACAGCCGCTTGAACCGAGCAGAGCACTGTAAATAGCTTAGATTGATGCGTCTTAGTAACTGTTGTCTAAGCGTGTTTGCATTAATAATTGAACTTTTAGTTCCGTCAACAACAATGGTCGGAGCTTGTGTGTGAGTGTTTGCGCACTAATTGGAGTAACTTTCAAAAGACCAAGACCGGCAAAGGAACGCCTATGAACGATTTCTGATCAAAGTTAAATGACTTAAATGCCGTCTCAAGCTATTCATTGAAGCGCTTTGAAGTGAAAATTGACAGCCACCCATCAGGCAGCAACGAGTTCAATCGCCAATGCGTTTGCACAAGGCGCATTCTTTTTTTGGCGCAGCGGCTGTCAAGTGCTGGGAACGAAGTACAGATGTTTGGGGGAAATGTGTTGGTAATTGTTGATACTACGCGAGCATGAATAGGTTTCCCGAATGGACACACATACACCAAGCACTTGTCAGATTCGACTTTGCCAATCGGCTTCCCAGTTGGTCAGCAGTGCAACTCAGCGTTGCATGCCTTCCTGCCAATGCTCTTGAGTCTGTCGAATAATTTGCTTCAACTGCTGGAGTTCTTTGGAACTGGTTTATGCATCTTCAATTACTGTTAAGCTAACTTGAAGCGCTTTGTCGAAGACTTCCTGCTAGCTTTTGCTATGTACATACATATGTACATATGTGTATTATATACCGAATATTGCGAATTTGAAGACGCGTACTTGTGCCGTAGCTTACTTTATGAATGTGCGGTTGTGCAGACGCGCTCGTCGTAAGTGGAACGGAACTGATTTATCAGCTTGTGCCAAGTGCATTTGCATTTTAATATACTTTATTTATATGCAAATACTTCGTATAAATATGTACATATATGTATGTGTAGGTATACAGTTTTGTAAATCCGTATATATTTGCATGGATTTTCGCACTTCTCACGCTCTTATGCTCATGGGTCAGATACGCAAGAATGTGGCATTAAATAAAAAAGTAAACATGAATTTCCAATTCCGCACACTTACCGTTATAAATAGAAATTAAGTTTACCTAAGTCTAAGTTAATCAAAAGGCTGATGAGCTGATCTGCTCGAGGGCAGCTGGAAACACAATTATCTTAAACTGTCGATGACCTCTCAGTTCCTTCAAGAGTTGTTTGAAGTAATGGACTCTAGAGGAACACCTCAGATCTTCGAACATAAGCAACATAAAGTTAATGAGGGCTAGTGTTGATGGTGGTCAGACAAGAAATCTCCGACTTCTAAAAGCGAGTAATCATCACAGGGAATGTAGAGTATTGGGCGGAGGATGATGAGACAGTAGAACATTAAATATGTGAATGCCCTTGCTTCAGACGAATAGGATGGGATATATAAGGCTTGTTTGAAGCAATGGACATTAGAGGAACAGGATTGGGTTTAATGCAGAGTATTGGCCGAAGGATAATGAGACACTGGAATATTATCTTTGCGATTACCCAGGCTTCGGCCGGATGAGATGGGATATATGTATAAGGGTTGTTTGAAGCAATGGACAGCTCAAGCCTTCGAACACAAGCAAAATAAAGTTAATATAGGGTAGTTTTGATGGTGGTCAGACCAAAAATATCCGACTTTTAGCAGCGAGTAGTCAACACAGGGCACCTAGCCTTTAAATCCCAAATTCGGAGATTAGGAAAAATGGATTCGGTGGAATGCAGAGCATTGGGCATAGGATGATGAGATACTGGAACATTATTATTTATTCGAATACCCAGGCTTCAGCCGGATGAGATGAGATATATTTTCCGTCTTCCAACACTCCAACTTAAGAAAGATTAGGCAGCTGGGGTGGAAAAAAATCAGTTTTTTTTACCAAATCCACTGAGTTGCTGGATAAAGCTTAATTTGGTTACCATCCGGGAGCGCAGCGGACCTAAAGATAGGTGCTATGTTAGGTTAGGTTAGATGGCTGATCCCCCAAACTTATGCAGGCAGTTAGACTGCTATGTGCAGTCCATTGTGAAGCGAGATAAAAACTGCTATAGTTGGATATTTACTCTCGACAAAGCGCCTTGAATATATCACAAATCTGCTTAGTCGCTTTATTTCCATTTTTCGCTACTTCACCTAGATGTCTAAAATTGTGGAATCCGAGGTATTTTAGCTTCGATCTAGCAAAGGTAAGGAAGTGTTGAGATGATTATATCTCATCTTCTTTGAAGCAGTTTATTTAACCGGTTTTTGGGCAAAGTTTTCAATCTTACCGCATTCATCACGCTCGGAAAGTGTTCTGTTCGTACTCCTACAAGTAGATATTATAAGGTAAACTTTGTTGAGGGTAAAGACCGCTTAGGGTTGACACTGAAGGACCTTGCGTTGGCAAAGTTGCTAGTAGTTGAAGTAGACGGAAGCCAGCGTAGCACAGAGTGTTCCTACAGCCATTGAGCCTGAAGTAGATGAACAAGCGAGTTAATCAACCTTGTAGTTTCTAGCAATTCCGTTGTGGCCAAGCAGCCGAACCAGTCTAAACATAAGAGTACTCGGCGCCAGAGAAAAGTAGTATCGACATCACTTTCGATAGTTTCAGACATACTCAGCGAGTTCAAGGTTAATAACGCCATCCCACTATCTGAATGTGATTTGTTGCTCTGAAGGAGGCTGCGCTTCGAAGCAATATATCTATTGCTACCATTTTCACTGTCAAAAACGCTGCAGGGGTCAGAAAGACCGAACTGGAGTTTATAGATAGTGCCATATAATTATAAATGATTTGGATGACGAGAAAAGTTTAAATCCGGGTGAATATCTCTCTGTCCATCCGTCCGAACAAGCTGTAACTTGAGTAAAAATTGAGATATCTTGATGAAATTAGGATTTGTATGAAAAAACGGACCACGGCCATGAAATAGGATGATAACCCCGCTCACTTTCCATTTAACGGTATAGCTAAAAACTACTAAAACAACGATAAATTAATGGCCAAATACGTCAGAGACATTGAATTTTACCCCCGAGTTGGTGTGACAGGGCATTAATGGAGACGGGCTAAAAATTAGACAATGTCCGTTCACTTTTTGGTGAAATCACATATCTCGGGCTTCGACCAACCGATTTCGTCTAAATTTAGTGCGTGACATTCTTATCATATTTCACACACAAAGTGCGAGTCGGACTACAACCACGCCTACTTTCCATATAATACAGTTTTAAATTCAATTTGATTCTTTCACTTTTCGGTGAGCTAGTAAAACCCTATGCACTTTACATATTTCCTCAACTTTAGCATTCTAACATTTATCACTAAACTGTGTAGAATTTGCCACATACCATACACTAAATTTTCGCAGCAGTTTTCATGTCTCCATTTAGTATTCCACGACGATTTGTTGGGTGGCCGACTGTTATTTGTGCACTTGTGTCTGTTGCCAAATGAGCATTCCAAAATAATTTTGGACTATTCACCCCAAACATTGCACATTTCACACGAAATTTACATATTTTTAGTGCGTGAGTGATTTAGTATGAGTTTCACCCAACACCACTGAGGGCAAAATGCGGTAGAACATAACGTATTGTAATTTTTAGTTGCTGACTGAGTGGCGGACTAGCCCATTTTGACACTTGTGCACAGATGGGTGTGTTGCAACTAGCGAGCTTAGTAGCGCTTCACTGTGCACAGTTCAACAATAATATTGCTTCAGCAAATAAAGTCATGCAAATGTATGTATGCCAAACATAAATATTTCTATATAAATACATGTGTTGTTGTGTGTAGCAGCGTATGCGTTGATGTACATGAGTGAAATTCTATATTTTGTTTATAATATGTACTTTCCACGCGTGGAGTGGAAACTTGTCTGGAACGCGTTGCTATTATTGATTGACCCAAATATTTCGTTTCCACTGCTTTGTTGTTTCCATATTCCGCACTGAAATGCGAGTTTGTTGACACGCACAGCACGAATGGCGGCGAGTCCTTTTCTGTTCCTTCTGTGTCTAAGTAGAAATCGTATATCGTCACCTAAAATGCAAAATAACGTAACATCACTTTTCATAAGTTTACAGGCGGAGGAAAAACGATATTATACATAGCAACCACTAATATTGAAACAAAATTTGAGGTTTGCTTATAAAGTGGTTATATATTGGTTCTCATACAATCACATTTTGGTTATATATTGGTTATAAATCGGTTATATATTGGTTACCATACACTCATATTTTGGTTATATATTGGTTATCATACACTCATATTGAATCAAAATTTGAGTTTTGGTTATAAAGCGGTTATATATTGGTTACCATACAATCATATTTTGGCTATATTTTGGCTATATTTTGGTTATATATTGGTTATCATACACACATATTGAAATAAAAATTGAGTTTTCGTTATAAAATGGTTATATATTGGTTATCATACACTCAAATTTTGGTTATATATTGGTTATCATACACAGTTTTGCTTACAAAATGGTTATAAAATGGTTATATATTGGTTATCATACACTCGCAAGTATTGAAAAAAAAATTAGTTTTGGTTATATATTGGGTATCATACACTCATGTTGAAACAAAATTTCAGTTTTGGTTATAAACTGGTTATATATTGGTTACCATACACTCATATTTTGGTTATATATTGGTTATCATACACACATATAGAAATAAAAATTGAGTTTTCGTTATAAAATGGTTATATATTGGTTATCATACAATCACATTTTGGTTATATATTGGTTACCATACACTCATAGAGAAAAAAAATTTTAGTTTTAGTTATAAAATGGTTACATATTGGTTAATATATCTGATAATGATTTTAAATGTTTTTTGATGATATGTTGTTTTGCATGTTAGGCCCGATATACTGTATACACATACATTACTACGCTCATTTACACTGGTACTTATTAGCTGGGTTCACAACTTGAATTAGTTACGGCCTCACATTTTATATTTGCTCGCGTTTATATCGATTAACAATTAGCTGTGATTTCAAATAATAAATTCCTGATGAATAGCGTGACTGGAGAGAAGTGGTGAGTAACAATCACTGAAACGTTAGGTTTTTGGTATATAAAAATATTAGATTGGGGCTCGTACTGGATATTGGAACGTTTATGAAAATATGTATAATTGAATTTGAGAATATCATCATTTCAGTGATTACAGTTATTAGGAAAAAAATAAATTTGGTAATAGCACAAAAAAGTTTCAAAATGTGTGCAAAATATGTGTTAAATAAAAAGTTTTCCATTCAAAAATGGATTATAATCGATCAGTTTGTATGGCAGCTATGCTAGGGGGGCCACACTTTTCTGAACAATATATTCGTAGATTGTAGCATTGCTTTGGATGTTTCTTGTCAAAGATCGTGAAGAAGAAGTCGTCAAATGAAAAAGTTGTCCATACAAACACTCGATTTGGATCGGTCAGTTTGTATGAAAGCTATATGTTATAGTGGACCGATATCGACAGTTCCAACAAATGAGCAGCTTCTTAGAGAGAAAAAGACTTGTGCAGGAGGTCTCCCATTATCATGTTGGAACACTACACCTTTTCTATTAATCAATTCTGTCCTCTTCTGTTTGAGTTCATCACTCAACTTGTCCAGCTGATCACGGTACACTTCAGAATTAATCGCGTTATTGTTCGGCAAAAGCTTAAAAGGAATGATCCCGTTGAAATCTTACCAAATAAATAACATAACGTTTTTTTTTGGTGACTATGGCCTTCGAAGTAGTTTGAGCTGGTTCATCCCTTTTAGATCATGATCTCTTGCGCTTAACATTCTTGTTAACAACACACTTTTCGATGACAATAACAATATGCTCCAAAAATTGATAACTTCTTTGACATTTTAAAAGAAAATCACAGTCATTAATGCGACGAAGTTAATTTCCTTCTGTAAGAACATGAGGAAACCAAATATCAAGTTTCGAAGTTAATCCAAGTTGTGCTTATAAGCGATAGAGTTAGACAAATTTAATCTTTCTGTAATCTCTCGAGTCGTTTTTTGACGATTTGCATCGACCAACGACTTTACTATATCCACGACGGCTCCAAGAGTCCTTTCAATGTTTGAAGCAAAAAACACGGTAACTTCAAATAAAATGCGAAATGTTTATTATCATTCGAAAGAATACTCTTTGGCATTTGTTTTTTGAAGATTATTTCTTTCAAATGTTGTCCACGGCTACGTCCCAGTTTGTCCATCCACTGAGTCCGATTTTCGATGACTCGTTCAAGCATTTCGACTGGTAACTGGCGAATGACACGCGTGATGTTTTGCTTCAAGGCCTCAATCGAAGTGGTATTGTTCGCATTTACTTTAGACTTTACATATCTCCACAGGAAAAATTCTTACTGTGTGATATCGCATGATCTTGGTGACCAACCGACCGACTCAAAACGTGAAATTACCTGCTCACCGAATTGTTCTCTCAATAAATCCATTGATTGATGCGATGTGTGGGAAGTGGCGCCGTCTTGTTGAATCCAAATGTCCTCGAGATCACGAGCTTCCATTTTAGGCTTTCCATTTTAGGCGCGAAAACGGTCGCCATTGACGGTTACGTTTTCACCGGCATCAATTTTGAAGAAATATAGACAACACCAAACCGTTGTTTTTCTGGATGAAATGACAGCCCTTGAAACTCTTAAGATTGCTCTTCGTCGCAAATGCGGAAATTTTCCTTTTTATACCCTGAACAGGGTATATTAAGTTTGTCACGAAGTTTGTAACACCCAGAAGGAATCGTCGGAGATCCTATAAAGTATATATATAAATGATCAGTATGTCGAGCTTAGTCGATTTAGCCATGTCCGTCTGTCTGTCTGTATATATACGAACTAGTCCCTCAATTTTTAAGATATCGTTTTGAAATTTTGCAAACGTCATTTTCTCTTCAAGAAGCTGCTCATTTGTCGGAACGGCCGATATCGGACCACTATAACATATAGCTGCCATACAAACTGAACGATCGGAATCAAGTTCTTGTATGGACAACTTTCACATTTGACAAGATATATTCACGAAATTTGGTATATATTATTTTCTAAGACAACAATGTAATCTCCGAAGAAATTGTTCAGATCGGTTAACTATAGCATATAGCTTCCATACAAACGGAACACATAGTTACTAACAGAAATGCACCTGTGAAGGGTATTTAGCTTCAGTGCAACCGAAGTTAACGTTTTTTCTTGTTTACGTTCCCATTGTTCTTGAAATGGGCCTCATCGCTGAATAAAATTTGGTTCGAAAACGTCGGATTTTCTTGGAACTTTTCAAGTGCTCATAGAACGTTACAGCTTGAGACGACTCATGGGTGATCTGTACCTCTAATTGGATCACCCGTTATTTGAGAAAATTTCTTAGAAACCAGACTTATTATATTAGCTTTTCAAATATATAATGCTAAAGCGGTTAAGTGTGAAGTTAGCTGCGAAAAAATCAGCTGTTGTCATCAAACGAAATTATTTAGTGAAAGACTCATTAATATCAAGTCATTTGAGCGCTCTTTTGCCACTCACTTGAACCATAATGACACTATTGTTTTTATTTGTGCAACCAAAAATTATTTCACCACAATTAATAATTAATTTTAATAACCCTTATATTTTAAATAATAATTAAAATAATTACATAAATTAAGCCAAGTCGTGCTACATTTACTAAACAAGTATGAATGTATATGAGAACAACTTCATTAATGCCGGTTGAGTTAAAAATTCAGTAAAACAAACAGCAATTTGTTAATTAATTTCGTTTTTGTTTTAGTTTCTCTTTCACTTGATATTTCATTGCGTTTTTTGCACGCTCGTAAATTCAAATGCGGCTACTGTTTGCATCATTCATTTCGTGTTGACATCACTGAGGCTGGTGCAAAGCCCGAGTCACCGACGGGCGTGTCGTCAAAATGCACACACACACACTCGTACATGCATACATATGCACACACTTATGATCTCATTGTGAATGACATAATTCTCCGCTGAAATTGTCCCATTCTGAATTGCCAAAAATTGTTGTTATTATTTTACAATTTTCGGCAGTTCACTTGCACAACAAATACATACATACATGTGAGCTACATACATACACATAAGTATGTATGCAATGATGTATATAATCTCAAGGATATATTATTTACTTGCCATTGTATTTCGCGGCAATTTAAAAGTGATTAAACTCTAAATTGTGCTAATTGAGGACACATGGGTCTTTGAGTTTGATTGTCTTCTAAGTGTTGAGAATGAAACTTTCAAAAGATATAGTGTATAGACTTCTACATGATTTTATACATACATACATATAAGCATATGTTAAAAAGATAAACAATTTGAGGTTATTAACAGTAAATTATATTTCATGCAACAAACGAATGTCGTCTTCGAATTCTTCCGAGTTTACAATGGCGCGTCAGTCCTTCTTCATTTTTGCTGTTTGGCGCCAATTGGAGATTCCAAGTATAGCCAAGCTCTCCATCTGGTCTATCCAACGGATTGGAGGTCTTCCTCTTTCACTGCTTCGCCCAGCGGGTAGTGCTGGAGTGTTTTTACTGTCTTGTAATTCTCTGAACTATGTCAATGTCGTCGTATGTCTCGTACAGTTCATCGTTCCATCGATTAAGAACCGTTCTCTCGAAAATTCGTAGTGCCGACTCTTCAGATGCTGTTATCGTCTATCTCTCTGCACCACATAGCAGGACGGGGATGTTGATTGACTTATAGAGTTTGGTCTTTGTTCGTCAAGAGAGGACTTTACATCTTAATTGCCTACTCAGTCCGAAGTAGCACCTGTTGGCATGAGTTATTCTGCATTGAATTTTTCGAGTCTCCCTTTTTGTGGATTGGGCAGAGCACATTTAAATTGCAATAGTTGGGCATGCTTTCATCCGACCATATTCTACAAAGATGCTGATGCTCCTTATCAATTCTTCGCCGAATAGTTCGGCTGGAAATCCATTGTCCCCGCTGCTTTGTTGTTCTTCAGATGGGTACTTGCTATTTGAACTTCTTCATGGTTGGGCAATGAAACGTCCGCTACATCGTCATCGATTGGGGAATCGGGTTCTAAATCTCCTGGTGTTATGCTTTCACTGCCATTCAGCAGGCTGGAGAAGGGTTCCCTCCATAATTATAGTATGCTTTAGGCATCAGTCACTAGATCACCTATGGTGGTTCTACAAGAGTATGCTCCGGTCTTGAAACCTTCTATTAGACGCCGCATCTTCGTAGACTTTTCCAGCATTACGCTTGTCGGCCAACTAGTCAAGCTCTTCATACTCACGCATTTCGGCCTCTCTCTTTTTCTGTTTGCAAATGCGTCTTGCTTCCCTTTTCAACTCTCGGTATCTATCCCATTTCGCACGTGTTGTGGTTGATCGCAACGTTGCGAGATAGGCAGTCTGTTTTCTCTACATTGCGATACGGCACTCCTCGTCGTACCAGCTGTTCTTTTACATTTTCTGAAAACCAATGGTTTCCTTTTGCAGCTGTACGTAAGGAGTTCGGCTGTCTTTTCGACGTCGAACCTTCCTTGTGTTTGTTGGCGTGTGTTTTTTGCTGCACAGAGATGGATGCGAATCTTGGCTGCAACAAGATAGTGGGCCGAGTCTATGTTAGGACCTCGGAACGCACGCGCGTCTAGAACACTGATTGTTTGATCCAGAGACAGCCAGGTAGCTGGATATATTTTCATGTGCTGGAATCTAACACTACATATTTCGGGCCCCGTTGCGCCAAAGATATCTTCTTTGCCCACACTGGCGATAAAGTCGCCAAGCACGATTTTGACATCGTGGCGGGGGCAGCTCTCATAGGTGCGCTCCAAGCGCTCATAGAAGGCATCCTTGGTTACATCGTCCTTCTCTTCCGTCGGGGTATAGGCGCAAATTAGCGATATGTTGAATATTTTGGCTCGGCGTTCATCTACCGGGGCAAATGATAGTACTCGACGACGGAGTCTCTCTCCCACCACGCAACCCACACCCAATTATTTAATTAAAAAGTCTTACTATTTTTTGCCCACAGTATGGTATAACAAATACATATGTACTTATGTACATATGTGTTGTTGGTAGGATTTCCAGTAGTTTTTAAGTTTATAAGTATACTTTTTTATAAAGCATTTATATATATATGTATTTAGATCTGAATTAAATTTGATGCATTACTTATTTAAAACATTTTTTTCTTTGCAGGTAAGTGAAGCTCTTGAGCCAACAATTATTCCTGCAAATTTTGGTCTGCGGTTTCTTTGTAGTTTTTTGCACAAATGTAAGTCTCAATGAAATTCAAGCGATAATATTTTTAAAGTATAGTACTATGTATATGCAAATATCAGACTACATATGTATGTATATAAATGCATACATTATATACATTTGTGATAAATTAGTGGTTGATTCCAAAGCGGGGACTTATTTCATATTTAAATGCGAAAAATGGTTCAGCTTTACTGTAAAATTCGCGTAGCGATTAAATATGTATATATGTCTATATTTAATTTTTGCACTCTTTTCTCGATTATGATTTAAATGTTCATATTAAGAAATTTTTATAAACTTTCATTGAAGCGGAAACGCCTATGCACATTGTACTTGTACACAAATACATGTATGTATATATGTATGCATTCATATGTACTTGTATATACATACAGTATACATATGTATATATGTATATCCGTTATACGCTCAATGAAATCGCTCCGGTCAAGCGACATCGTATCCCGTTATAATAAATTAGATTATGTTACTTCGTAACAATCGTGTCGCACACACACATACACACACAGTTGGAGCCTCGGCGTTTAAGGTGCGGCAATTACAGATGATATCATAAATGGTTAGTGCCTGATGTTATCACTAGCGTTTTCAGCTATGAAGAGGCAAAAAACCAGCTGAGAAAAATTAAAAGTGAGTGCTTGGTGTTAATTACCCACACATATGATAATTTAATTAAATGCTATTCTCACAGTATGCAAACATACATAAAAATTTATGATTGCAAGGTCACTTGTATAAGTGGGTCGGATGCATACAGGGTGCGCTCTAAAGTAATCGGTACGCGCCAAGTAGTTGCAAGTCAAATTACTTTTTCTCGCTTTGGACTGCATAGCATTACAATGAGTTCTAAACATAACAACAAGGGTTCTAAAATTTATGTTTTTTATAAATTAGAATAGAATGGAATTTAATTGACGTTTGCACCGCGACCAATGATAGACTCCTCTATCACATATTTGCAAGGACCCAGCACTCTTACGAGTTCCAGTAGAGTAAGATTGGTTTTGCTACAACGAAAGCATGCCCTCAGGAATCACAACACATCCATAAAGCATAGCTCTTGTTGTAGTATCAAGATCAATCTTGCTTTACCTGACAGTGGTTTGACTAATCCTAGTAAGCCGTGCAGCTGCTATCCATCTGCGTATTGAGGCTGCCACATTCCTTTGCTTCAGTGCGCGCGTTGCCCAAAGCAGCTTCGATGTCTAGGAAGACGATTATATTGATTACAATAATATTTTCCATCTCTTGCAGTATGAAGGAAGTGAGACTAATAGGCCTGAAGGAGTTAGTCGTTCCTTGCCACTTTAGGTTCGAAGTCGCTTTCGGGCTTTTCTATACCATGATCATGGTATACATTTGACTTGCTATTGATTTGCCGGGGCCGTCGATATCGGACGTCTAGGGGTTACAGCTTCCATACAAACTGACCGACCAAAATCAAGATAAAGATCTTTTTAAACCCTTTAGTGTTATAAGAAATGCACCTCTTAACTATAGGTTGTGTTATAATGTAGAACTGTATAGAAGTTAAGGTGCCTTCTCGCTAAAATATAGATGTTAACCGAGGACTCACAATTCAAAGCTTACTTTTGAAACCGCATTTAGCACGCATTCTTGTTGTTGTTGTAATGAATATCCGCTGGCAGAAAGAAGTTAGCTGTCATGAAAGTCATTTAATGGTAGGCTCAATAAAGGAGCTGTTTTGGCAAGTTCGGACCAAAGGGAAAGGGAAGTTAAGTGAGCTGGTTTCATTGAGCATGCAAAGATGATTAGTGTTATGCTTAGAATCATTGTATGTAGGACATAGGTTTTGTGTACCAGGGTCTATTCTGGATATGTAGAAGTTTAACCTGCTACGGTAGCCAAAACGAAGTTGCACAAGAGTAGCTCTGGTTTCACGCGTTAATTCGAGCTCTTGTTCTGTTATGGTTGCTTTTTGGATTCCAAGACCTCCCAACATGGGGAGGGAACTATCGTTCGTCAACGTGTTAGAGGAATATTGCCCTCATGTTCCTAGGAGGCCGCCCCGTTTGTCTCTTCACATTTTCTTCTTCTTCCTTGATGGCGTAGACACAGCTTCCTCGGTTATAGCCGAGTTTACAGCAGCGCGCCAATCGTTTCTTCTTTTCGCAATTCGGTGCCAATTCAAGATATCAAGAGCGGTCAGGTTCTTCTCCACCTGGTCATTCCAACGGAATCGAGGTTTTCCTCTGCTTCCTCCGACTGGTACTGTGTTGAAGACTTTCAGAGCTGGAGTGTTTTGATCCATTTTATCGAAAACTCGCAACGTCGACTCATCAGATGTTGTCATCGTCCATGCTTCTGCATCATATAGCATGTCGGGAATATTGAGTGACTTATAGAGTTTGGTCTTTGTTGGCCGAAGATGAACTTTACTGCTCTATTGCCTACTCAGTCCGAGGTGGCACCTGTGGGCAAGAGTTATTCTGTTTTGGATTTCAAGGCTAACATTGTTGTTGGTGTTGATGCTGGTTCTAAGATAGACTAAATTATCTGCGACTTCGAAGTCTTATAGAAGATTGTACCTACTCGATTAGGCGCTGCAGCTTCAATTATTTTCTCTAACAGAAGTGTGAAGAAGTAGCACAATAAGTAGTCGCCTTGTCCAAAACCTCCTATGGTATCGAAAGACTCGGAGAGGTTCTTCCGATCCTGACGGAACTTTTGGTATTACTCAACGTCAGTTAGCACATTCGTATTAGTTTTGCGGGGATACCAAATTCAGACAGCTCATAAATGCTGTCAAAAGCAGCTTTGAAATCGATCCTCTTTTCACGGGTCTTTTACAAGATTTGACGTGAGCTGTTGATCTTCCAGTCATGTGATTTTCTATCTTATTGGCAAGTAGTACCTTTGAGAAATATTTGTTGATCAAATATACTATACTTTCGTCGATACAAATACTGTTAGGCTGAGTTTGCGAAGTTTACGTGATGTTTTTAATTTCTTGCGGTCTACTTTTCGATCAGACACATAAATTTAAAGAGTCTTTAAATGACTAATTCTTATTTTGCAGTTGAATATTTACGCTCTGTTGTCAGCGTTTGCGCCACCCTCTTAGCAGGCGTGTGCTAATAAAATGTTTTAGTGTAAAAATAATGCTGAGAAGACGTAAACAATACAAGTATATTGCGAGAATTCTTTGCAGCGTTCACCTCGACCTCTTTCAATATTTGTGTGGCCTTTTGGCTCGTCGCTCGTACGCAAACCCCCATGTGAGACAAATAATTCTTAGGAGTGGCAGAGATGTGCCAACAAATATTTGTAAGCACACAAACATATGTATATATGTACATATGTATGTATGTATGTGTAGATGCAAATATTTTTTTTAAAGTAAAAAAATATAAATATAACTTGGGCGCACGCACCTTTAAAAAAAAAAAATAAAACAAAAATAGTGCTTTTTCATAATTTCTAACGGCAGACGTGAAACGTTTTCTTAATTTCTCAGTGAGAACCAAAGCAAAGCGAAATACTATCTAAACTTGCTGCCTATGATAAAATTATCGCTTCACCCGTACGCACGTACTCTTACTATTCGAAGAATATAAGAAAGTGTTCGAACCGTGGCTGAGTTCAATAAGCTCTGCGGTCTCATAATTGACACCTCTTCTAGTGCTTTATACCGGGTGGGAACCCAAATACTTCGTAGTGCAAGATGTGCTCCATTGTTGCCTCGGTGCCTTGCTCTTTACATTTCCTGCAGTTATCCCGATCTGTCAGCCCAATTCTGCAGACGTGAGCTGCCACCAGATTGTCACCGATGAGTATTCCAATCATGTTCTTACAGTCTCTTATATGAAGAGTTAACCGGAACTTTGTGTACTATATCTGACCTTTGCAGTTTCGCATCCTGGCAGATTATACCATCGTATTTTAAACTTACTTGTCATGCTGTTGTCCAGATTGTCGTAACGTCGGTCACGTTATCAGATGACAGCCACTACACCGCTCTTGGCAATCTCGTTCATTATCTCATTGCCATTGATGAGTTTGTGACCTGGTACACAGTAGAAGTGAAATCGCTTGTTCCTGGCGACACTTTCCACGACTGTCTTGATTGCTACTTGGTTGTCTATGTAGACGTTGACTCTGGAGTTGCCTATTATAAAAAGGGGTTATATTTATCGTCATAATTTCTTCCATTTCGGCTTTTCAAAGTCTTATTAAAACTTTATTTAAAAATGGTTTTGATTAGGTCAATAAAAACCACCACCTTTTCGAAACAATTTTTGTAGTATGATTTGTTCAATTGCTTCAAAATAGACCTAAGTTTCGACGATCACCTCTTCACTTGTCGAATATTTCTTCTCGGCTCGGCTCACTCGCTGAGGGCCAGATCTGGAGAATACGGTCGATGGGGAACGAATCCGAAGCCTAATTCTTGGATTTTTGGCATTGTTTTCACTGACTTGTGACACGTTGCATTTCTTTGGCGAAACACCGCTTTCTTCTTATACTCTCGCAACAAAGTTGCTGAAAAGAGTATTAAGTTTTGTTCACATAACGGTTGTTTGTAAGTCCTAAAACTAAAAGAGTAAGATATAGCGTTATATATACCAAAGTGATCAGGGTGACGAGTAGAGTTGAAATCCGGATGTCTGCCCGCCCGTGCAAGTTGTAACTGGAGTAAAAATTGAGATATCATGATGAAACTTGGTACACGTATTTCTTGGCTCCATAAAAAGGCTAAGTTCGAAGATGGGCAAAATCGGCCCACTGCCACGCCCACAAAATGGCGAAAACCGAAAACCTATAAAGTGTCATAAATAAGCCATAAATAAAGATATTAAAGTGAAATTTGGCACAAAGGATCGCATTAGGGAGGGGCATATTTTTTGAAAAAGTGGGCGTGGCCCCGCCCCCTACTAAGTTTTTTGTACATATCTCGGAAACTACTATAGCTACATATGTCAATCGTTTCCTTCAGGCATTTCCATATACATACAGTTCAAAAATGGAAGAAATCGGATAATAACCACGCCCACCTCCCATACAAAGGTTATGTTGTAAATCACTAAAAGTGCGTCAACCGACTAACAAAAAACGTCAGAAACACTAAATTTTACGGAAGAAATGGCAGAAGGAAGCTGCACCCAGGCTTTTTTTAAATTGGAAATGGGTGTGGCGTCGCCCACTTATGGACCAAAAACCATATCTCAGGAACTACTCTACCGATTTCAATGAAATTCGGTATGTAATATTTTCTTAACACCCTAATGACATGTACGGAATATGGGTGAAATCGGTTCACAACCACGCCTTCTTCCAATATAACGCTATTTTGAATTCCATCTGATGCTTTCTCTGTATAATATATACATTAGGAACCAATGATGAAAGCGGAATAAAACTTTACACAAATACGGTATTTGAAAAATATGTAAATGACTGATAATGAAATCTCGATTATCACTTTATCATGCGAGAGTATAAAATGTTCGGTGAAACCGGAACTTAGCCCTTCCTTACTTGTTCTTCAAATGCGGCCGTTTTTCTGGGATTTCGTCCTTCAAACGGTTCAATAACTCTAAGTAAAAGTCGGTGGTCATTCTTTTTTCAAGGTAGTAAACAAAAATTATTTCATTCGGATTTGTAGCGGTTTCATCGTGTGCAGTCCGCTCGGATGACTGTCGACTCAAAAACTCAGGTTTATTACGTTTGAAAGTCGCCAAACACTGCTCCGAATCATCAACTCGTCGTTATTTTTGGTCAAAAATGTAGCCCTAACTCACTTTTGACTATAAACAACTAAAAATCATATGGATTTAATGCTAGTAACGTCATCTATGTGTCAGGTCGGGGACTTTTCATTTGACCTGTTAATATTATTTATTCGCTGGTGAGATTGTTCAAACGGATATCATGTGTAAATAGGTTCGCTTAAATCAAATTAGTATCTGAGATTAGTCTCTAAATTTCTTTATGGCGACCTGTCGAAAATAACCGTTAATGACGCAAAGTCACATTACTCATTAAATTCTATACCCACCAATGAACTCAACTTGAATTCGAGTATGTATTTTTAGAACGCAAAAACAATGCTTAATATCCAACTGCATGTATGTATATTTGAATGTATGTATAATTTAATATTTCACATACCTTATGCACCAACTGAAAATTGCATGTTGCATAAATTTGCATCAAATATTTCGAGGTTTGCAATTTTCTCATACTAAACAGTTTTCCAATGCATCGTCAATAGAATCTAGTGCTTTGTTTTCGGCGATGATGTCAGCGTCGGATGTACACACTTACAGCGGTGGCGTTAGAAATAGAAACACCCCTTTACTTTGCTAAAAAGTACCGCTATTTCAATAGGTCCATTTTTGTATGTGTCAATTATTTCATTAATTTATTGACGCATGAAATACATACTTTTGACAACAAGAAGACATACATGATAACCGACTATTTGACCACCTGAAATTGAAGCTCGTGATCTCGGCGACATTTGGTTTCAAGAAGACGGCGCCACTTCCCACATATCCCAACAATGAATGGATTTATTGAGAGAAAACTTCAGTGAGCAGATAATTTCATGTTTTGGTCCGGTCGATTCGCCACTAAGTTCGTGTGTTATCCACACCGTTAGACTTTTTTCTGTCTGGATATGTAAAATCTAAAGTCTATGCAGACGATCCCACTTCGGTTCAGGCCTTGGAGCGAAACATCACGGCTGTCACTTGCCAGTTACTAGATGAAGTGCTCGAACGAGTCATCGAAAATTGGACTCAACGGTTGGACCATCGCGTTGTAGCCGCGGCCAAGATTTGTAAGAAATAATCTTCAAAAAATAAATGTCATAGAATGAAGTCTCTTGTTTTTTATTTAAAAAAGTAAAGCCTTGAAATGGATCACCAATCAACAAGATGAACTGAGTCGATTCAACCTTGTCCGTCCATCTGTATATTAGCGAACTAGTTCCACAGTTTCTCAGCTATCAAGTCTTTTTCTTTCCAAGAAGTTTGTCGGAACCGCCTATATCGTACCATTATAGCATATAGCTGCCGTATAAACCGAACAATCCGAATCAAATGTTTGTATGGAAAACTTTTTCATTTGAAGAGATATCTTCAGCTAAGTTGGCATAGATAATTTTCTAAGGCAGTGGTGTAAGCTCCGAAGTAATTGTTCAGATCGGTTGTCTATAACATATACATATGTAGCTGCCGTACAGACTGCGCGATCAAAATGAAGTCCTATTTGTGAAGGCTTCAAGGTTGACGAATTTGACGCTTTTTGCTGCGATTTAGTTATCAGCGGCAACTATATACTATATGTATATATATTTTCTTATTCTAGAGAATCTCCTCTATTCGTACATACCCCTTTTAACCATGAAATCGGGGAATGCTATTCTAAAATTTACTCATTTTTTTCTAATTCTAAAGTCTAATGCAAAATAAATTTTCAGTGAGAGCGCTAAAGCTAGGTGTGTGCTTAAATTTTCGGCCAACACTGTATGTACTCGTAAGCCCTGTCTTATCTGGCAATTTTTGCGCGGTTCGTTGCACTTGTTGAGTGAAAAGAATAGCGATACTATTTATTATAAATTTTTATTTGCAAACAATACGAGCGCCGACAAGTGTTGGTGCGGCAGCCCTTAGAAATGTGCCCATAGTTGTGGTAGGTGAGTGTATAAATTATAAATATTTAAATATAAATGTGTGTATGTTATGGTATGTGTAAAATAATTTTATTGTTGATAGCTTATTGGCATTTTCATACAAATTCTAGACACAAATATGTCTATATGGACTTATATGGTATGTAAGTGTGTATAGGTTATTATGCAGATAGTGCCTATGTGACATTCCGATGCCACTGAATCATTATGATTGCTCAATAAATTTATAGCGCATATGCACATACACTTATACTTATAATGAGCATAATGAAAATGATACATACATACAAATCTGTCAGCCGCTCAACTAGTGCCGGTGTGTGGTTCAACAAACCGCAGCTTGTAACTTGAGCGTGAGTTTGCCAAGCGTTCAAGTCCGTTAAGTTTGGAAAATATGAAACTATTTATATATTTACATATATGTGCATAAATACATATGTATATGCTTTAATTGTGTAATAAATCATTGCAATTCTATTATGCATTTACTCTGCATATCTAAGCCTATTGACGTCGACCTCAATTTGAGGGCAAACAGTGGGCGCGAAGTGGATATTAGCAAATGGTAGCGTGATTATTAAAGCAAAATGCATATATGTACATATGTATTTCACATGATTATTGTTTATTGCATTGGAAAAATTCCATTACACTATTTAAATAAATTAAATAAAACAAGAAAAGCATTTACTTATCAAATATTAAGGATGCCTTACAAGAACCTTATTTTTATCGATTTTTTTGTATGACAGCTTTATGCTATAGTCAACCGATTTGAACAAATTTTTCGGAGATTATAGAGTTATTGCCAACAAAGATCTGTGCCAAAATTCGTGAAGATATTTTGACAAATAAAAAAGTTTTCTATATGAGAAGCTGATTTTGATCCTTCAGTTTATATGGCAGTTATATGCTATAGTGGGCCGATCTAAACAATTTCCATACAGATCATAGAGTTGCATAAGAAAATAATTTATGCCAAATTTCGTAAAAATATTTTGACAAATAAAAAAGTTTTTCATATAAGAATCTGGTTTTGAACGTTCAGTTTATATGGCAGCTATATGCTATAGTCGTCCGATCTAAACAATTTCCATACAGATCATAGAGTTGTATAAGAAAATATTTTATGCCAAAGTCCGTAAAAATATTTTGACAAATAAAAAAGTTTTACATATAGGAATCTGGTTTTGAACGTTCAGTTTATATGGTAGCTATATGTTATAGTCGTCCGATCTAAACAATTTCCATACAGATCATAGAGTTGCATAAGAAAATAATTTATGCCAAAGTTCGTAAAAATATTTTGACAAATAAAAAAGTTTTTCATATAAGAATCTGGTTTTGAACGTTCAGTTTATATGGTAGCTATATGCTATAGTGGTCCGATATAAACGATTTCCGTACAGAATATAGGGTTACATGAGACAATAATTTATGCCAAAGTTCGTAAAAATATTTTGACAAATAAAAAAGTTTTCTATATGAGAAGCTGATTTTGATCCTTCAGTTTGTATGGCAGCTATGTGGCATAGTAGTCCGATCTAAACAATTTCCCTACAGAATATAGGGTTACATTAGACTATAATTTATGCCAAAGTTCGTAAAAATATTTTGACAAATAAAAAAGTTTTCTATATGAGAAGCTGATTTTGATCCTTCAGTTTGTTTGGCAGCTATGTGGCATAGAAGGCCGATCTAAACAGTTTCCGTACAGATTATAGAGTTGTGTAAGACAATAATTCATACCAAAATTCCAGAAGATATTTTGACAAATAAAAAAGTTTTCTATATAAGAACCTGAGTCTGATGGTTCAGTTTATATGGCAGTTATATGCTATAGTGGGCCGAATCTAAAAAATTTATATAGAGATTATAGACTTTCGTAAGGCAATACTTTATGCCAAAATTCGTGAAGATATCTTTGCAAATAAAAAAGTTTTCCATATAAGAACCTGATTTTGATTACTCAACTTGTATGACAGCTATATGCTATAGTGGTCCGATATGAACTAGTTGTTCTGATATTGTAGGGTTGCTTTGTATAATAATCTGTGCAAAAATTCGTAAAGATATTTTGACAAATAAAAAAGTTTTCCATATAAGAATCTGGTTTTGAACATTCAGGTTATGTGGCAGCTATATGCTATAGTGGCCCGATCTGAAACATATCCGTACAGATTATATGATTGCATGAGACAATAATTTATGCCAAAATTCGTGGAGATATCTTTGCAAATAAAAAAGTTTTCTATATAAGAAGCTGATTTTGAGCCTTCAGTTTGTATGGCCGCTATGTGGCATAGTGGTTCCATATCGACGACTACGATAAATGAGTTACTGCTTGGGCAGGCAAGGACGTGTGGAAAATTTCAGCTCAATATCTCAAAAAACTGAGGGACTAGTACGTGTATAGTATATAGATTTCTATTCTACGATAAAGAATCGTGGCACGACCTTCAAAATTTTGCACTCTACAAGCATAGCGTTTACATATAAAAAGCTTTTGTTTTTTTGTAATCACTGCATTTATATTTACATATTTAAATATTTATATTATTTAAATATATTATATAGATATACGTATTTTATATGCACTTATTGCAATACTCAGCACCCTTCAACGCATTCCAGTCGGCCGATTTGGCGCCGATCAACTTCCTTTAAGATTTGTGGTTTTATTGGAATTCCCTTACTCATATCGAAATCATTTATTTGTGCTTAATTTATCAAATTATATTTGTCGTTATTGTTCCAAAGAAACGATGTCACGTAGTTTATAGAAACGCTAGAAGGTTTGATCCGTAAATAAAAATTATGCGGCAATTTTATTTTCTACAGTTTTTCTTACTAGACATAAGTACTTACATAATACATACACATGCACATATGTATATTTAAGTCTCGCAGTGCAAAAGTATGACTTTAACAAAATATAAAATTAGCAAAAAACATTTATATAAGGTGACTCTCATGCATACCATATATATATATCTAAGTATAGTATGTATAAATATCAATCGACCTAAGCGAATGAATCGAGTTCGAGTAGAGTTTTCTGTGACTAATAGCCGTTGGTTCCCACATCTTGTCACGTAACAATACCTTCTTAAAAAAGTTTCTCACAATAGTCTACCTACAGTTCGGATGCAACTTAAAGTTTTTCGGATGATTTATCTCGGATATTATTAAAATTAGCTGCATTAAAGCAAAAGTACCCGGAAAGTGTAAATAAAACGCAAAACATTTAATTATTCGTTAACATTTATTTTGCCGGCTTCAAAGCAATCCCCACCAGATGTAATACACTTATGCCAACGATTTCTCCAGTCTTCGAAACACTTTTCATAATAACTTTTTGGGATGGCCTTCAGCTCTTTCAGCGAATTATGTTTTATCCCTTCGATCGACTGAAAATGGGTTCCACGGAGCGACAATTGCAGTTTGGTGAACCAGAAATATTACACGAAGCCAAATCTGGTGAATACGGTGGTTGATCAATGGTATTTATTGCACTTTTGGCTATAAATTCAATCCCAATCGTGACTCGATGCGATGGTGCATTATCATCGTGTAAAATCCATGAATTGTTCTTCGACAGTTTCGTTCGTTTTCGACATGTTATCACGCAAACGCCTCAATACGGCCAAATAGAACTCCTTGTTGACTATCTGGAACAACTTCATGGTGCATTGAGCGGCTTTGGTGTGGATTTTTATACTCTCGCAACAAAGTTGCTAAGGAGAGTAGTATTATAGTTTTGTTCACATAACGGTTGTTTGTAAGTCCTAAAACTAAAAGAGTCAGATATAGGGTTATATATACCAAAGTGATCAGGGTGACGAGTAGAGTTGAAATCCGGATGTCTGTCTGTCCGTCCGTCCGTGCAAGCTGTAACTTGAGTAAAATTTGAGATATCATGATGAAACTTGGTGCACGTATTTCTTGGCTCCATAAGAAGATTAAGTTCGAAGATGGGCAAAATCGGCCTACTGCCACGCCCACAAAATGGCGAAAACCGAAAACCTATAAAGTGTCATAACTAAGCCATAAATAATGATATTAAAGTGAAATTTGGCACAAAGGATCGCATTAGGGAGGGGCATATTTGGATGTAATCTTTTGGAAAAGTGGGCGTGGCCCCGCCCCTACTAAGTTTTTTGTACATTATCTCGGAAACTACTTTAGCTATGTTAACCAAATTCTATAGAGTCGTTTCCTTCAGGTATTTTCATATACAGTTCAAAAATGGAAAAAATCGTATAATAACCACGCCCACCTACCATACAAAGGTTATGTTGAAAATCGCTAAAAGTGCGTTAGCCGACTAACAAAAAAACGTCAGAAACACTAAATTTAACGGAAGAAATGGCAGAAGGAAGTTGCACCCAGGCTTTTTTTAAAAATTGAAAATGGGCGTGGCGTCGCCCATTTATGGACCAAAAACCATATCTCAGGAACTACTCTACCGATTTCAATGAAATTCGGTTTATAATATTTTCTTAACACCCTGATGACATGTATGAAATATGGGTGAAATCGGTTCACAACCACGCCTACTTCGAATATAAAGCTATTTTGAATTCCATCTGATGTCTTCTCTGTATAACATACTTATACATTAGAAACCAATGATGATAGCGGAATAAAACTTTACACAAATACGGTATTTGAAAAATATGTAAATGACGGATAATGAAATCTCGATTATCACTTTATCATGCGAGAGTATAAAATGTTCGGTGACACCCGAACTTAGCGCTTCCTTACTTGTTTGGATTTTTTTTCCTCCATTACGATAATTCTTGACTTGTTTGCGTATCAAACTCATAAACCAATGTCTCATCGGCAGTTATAATGCTCTCCATAAATGTGGGATAGGAACTTGCACGATCAAGCCTGTTCAAAGAGACCTGTTTACGGTACTTTTTTTTTAATTAACTCTATCGGGACGAGTCGAGCAAGAACGCATTTCTTACCCAATATATCCACCAAAATCATTTGAACGGACTCGCGAGAGATGTGGAATTCTCTCGCTATCTCTTTAACACTGGCCTGAAGATTTTCAAACACATATTTTTCACTTTTTCTATTTTTTCATCAGTGGAAGAGGTCGAAGGTCGTCCAGATCAACGATCTCGAGACCTTAAAGGCTTTGTACAATTCGTAGGCTTATGTTTTTTATAAAACTGAATCACCGTAAGCCTTTTCCAACATTCGCAATGATTACGTACAGAAAATTTGTTTAGAAAAACAAAATTTGCGATAAAATCTTTGTTCGATATTTTTATCCATTGTAAAAACCTCAACACACTACTGAGGTGTACCGACTCAAGCAGCTGCTGTAAATAAATTGGTTGATAGATCGCGTTCATATTTGGCATAGTAAGTGAGTACAGTCCTACCTTTGTCTGAGGAATTTAATTACAATTTTTGGGTTCTTTTTTGTCACAAAGTATATCCATAGTATTCTCCTAAATTGTCTTCAGAAACGTTTTTCTGCTCTGACCTTAAAACAATGGCCACCAATCGAAGTCACCAAGACTTAGTACTACAAAAATGGATTACGGGATCATCTAAGGTAAAAAAATACGTGTTTTAGCTAAAACCTTAACTTAGAACTTGGACGAAGGAAAAAAATTGGATTTTTGGCAGACATTTAACAAAAAAATGAAAATTTCGGAGAAAATTTCGCGAAATTTTTTTTTCATTTAGTTGTAATCGAAAAAAAATCCTTTGTCTAAGTTTTTAAGAATTTTATCTCAAGGACCTGTGTAAAATTTCATAAAGATCGGTTAAGTAGTTCTCGAGAAATCTTGTCAACCGATTTCCAAAACACATTGTCGAGAAAAACGCGTTTACATATAGTACATCGCACTTAGCCAAGCTAGCCTCGAGCGTACAAGTCCTCAAGGCCGTATTTTCGAAACTATTGCTCGTATCTACTTGAAAATTTAGGACAATATACTAGAGTTGTTGTAGAATTTAATAAGACAATAAAAAAAATCGATTTTTCGAAACCCATGTAAACCCTTAAAAGAATCAAATTTCAACCTTTCATAAGTATCCTTTAAACGATTAGGCTTACGAAAATGTAGTATGATACATTGTTATTTTTCAAGTAGTTAGAAGCGAAATATGAATTTTTCAGACTGATAATAAGGAAAAAAAAGAAAAATTTAAGGCGGAGGACCTTCCCTTATAATAAGGAGCTCATACATCAGTTTTAAGAAGTATGTACCGATGGAGTTGCTGCGAACGGCGCCGGATCGACTCTCCACGGTCTTCGTGTACACTCTCAGCTATTTTATTTTTTTCGCTGTTTATTCCCAATTAATATTTTAGTTGTTCTTCTTAAAAAGTTTAATACTGTATTTCTCACCTGTATAAATATAACAAAAATATTAAACTTCGTTCTTCAGACTTGACAAGTATTTTATTCGTTGTTTTTCGATTTTCAGCGCAAAAGTAAATATGGAAACAAATAGAACAATTACATATATATTTAAACAAAAATTAATAAAATTAAAAAATTTGTTCATAAAAATATGCGAGTTCTTGAACCAGACGACCGAAAGCTTCCGAACCAAATGCTGTCTCTTAAAAACAAATGTTAAAGTAATTAAAAAACAAGTAAGGAAGAACTAAGTTCGGGTGTCACCGAACATTTAATACTCTCGCATGGTAAAGTGATAATCGAGATTTCATTATCCGTCATTTACATATTTTTCAAATACCGTATTTGTGTAAACTTTTATTCCGCTATCATCATTGGTTCCTAATGTATATATTATACAGAGAAGGCATCAGATGGAATTCAAAATAGCGTTATATTGAAGAAGGCGTGGTTGTGAACCGATTTCACCATATTTCGTACATGTCATCAGGGTGTTAAGAAATATTATATACCGAATTTCATTGAAATCGGTTTAGTAGTTCCTGAGATATGGTTTTTGGTCCATAAGTGGGCGACGCCACGCCCATTTTCAATTTTTAAAAAGCCTGGGTGCAGCTTCCTTCTGCCATTTCTTCCGTAAAATTTAGTGTTTCTGACGTTTTTTGTTAGTCGGTTAACGCACTTTTAGTGATTTTCAACATAACCTTTGTATGGGAGGTGGGCGTGGTTATTATCCGATTTCTTCCATTTTTGAACTGTATATGGAAATGCCTGAAGAAAACGACTCTGTAGAGTTTGGTTGACATAGCTATAGTAGTTTCCGAGATATGTACAAAACTTAGTAGGGGCGGGGCCACGCCCACTTTTCCAAAAAAATTACGTCCAAATATGTCCCTCCCTAATACGATCCTTTGTGCCAAATTTCACTTTAATATCATTATTTATGGCTTAGTTATGACACTTTATAGGTTTTCGGTTTTCGCCATTTTGTGAGCGTGGCAGTGGGCCGATTTTGCCCATCTTCGAACTTAACCTTCTTATGGAGCCAAGAAATACGTGCACCAAGTTTCATCATGATATCTCAAATTTTACTCAAGTTACAGCTTGCACGGACGGACGGACAGACAGACAGACATCCGGATTTCAACTCTACTCGTCACCCTGATCACTTTGGTATATATAACCCTATATCTGACTCTTTTAGTTTTAGGACTTACAAACAACCGTTATGTGAACAAAACTATAATACTCTCCTTAGCAACATTGTTGCGAGAGTATAATAATCAAAGCACTAATTTATATATTTTACACTATGCGAAGATATCGAAATTCAAATCATATCTAGTATGTTTGTATGAGCCAAAGCAAAACCGAGATTATCTCTTGTGTAGTTCTCAACTTCGTTTTTGGATCTTTGTTGTTGCAGTGGCCAGAAACCAACCAAAAAAGTGAATGTTTAATTAGCTCAACACACGAGCAACAACGGCGGAGGTCACCAGCAAGCGTTGAATCTATTTAGTTTTCTGTCTGTCAGCGCTAGAAGGGTCAGATGATGCCATTTTACAGGTTTACATATTTCTGCCATTTCCAGTTTTCGTTGCTCAATTTAGTTTTATTTCTTTGTTTTTATTTTTCTTTTTGCTTCCACTGCGGCTATGCTATCTAATTTTAACGCACAATGCCATTTTGAAGCGTATTTGTTGTTATTGTTGTTGCTTTTGAAATTGGTGGAACCACACCCGTTGGCACTCATACAAATCCACAAACATATCCAAATATAATATAAATTCGTTGATCTTCTATCATTTTATTCGATCTTTGTGCTCGTTGCTTTGTGCTTGTTCTATTAGAAAGAGTAAATGATTGCGATGACGTCATCAAATTCGCAAACATTCTTTTGAAGCGACGCGCTGTCAGCAACACAACAGATGTAGACTCTCTCAGCAGTGACCTCAAAAACTGATTTGAATGTGTTTTCGAAAGTATTTTAAACAATTGAAATATTAACTATTTATATGAACATAAACAAAGATATCCAGATTACATCTGAGTTCTATATCGTTAGTGTTGCGTTTCTGTTTTTTCTTAATTAAAAATCATACATAATTTAATGTGGTTAATTCAAAAGCAAGAAAATAAAATAAATTGAATATTTTTACTCGTGCCTCGTGCTTTAAATGTGACTATGACTATTGACTTGCTCTGTGAAATTTGTATAAGCGACTGGTGACTGTATAATTAAGCAAAAATTCGACCTATCGAACGGTTAAACGAATCTTTTAGAAAAATTCCTTTCAATAATTAAAAATTTTACCATTTATATGCTAAAAAATAATTTTCATATTCGAAAGTTTCATGAAAGTAACGGGTGATCCTTAGAGGTACTTTTTTCAATAGGCTTTTTTTGACAGTTTACGCGTGAGTCGTGTCGACAAGCTTTCATCGTATTTTTGTTCAGTTTTGTTTGGCATTTCATTATGGAGAGACTTACGCCTGAAAAAAGTTTACAAATCGTTCTACTTTACTACGAAAATTAAGTTTCTTTAAAGAAAGAACTTATGGTCAATATAATCGGCCCATTGACCGTGTTATTCGCAACATCATCAACCCAGCATTCATTATTGGATAATATTTGACCGAATAGACCTCGCCCAGCACGCAGTGAAGAAAATATAGCAGCTGTAGCTGAGAGCATACACGAAGACCGGGGAGAGCCGCTGTAACTCGGGTGCATTTTATGTCGAGTTCTTAAATTGAAAGCATACGAAATACAGCTGGTGCAAGAACTGAACAGACATCGCTTCGCTCTACGGGCTCTTGAAAATTTCAACAAAAAAAAAACAACGGTTTAGTGTAGCTTATTGACGGGGGGTATGCTTATAGGGGTATTATCGCGCCATGATAATCGACTATTTACTGACTGAAATTGAACCTCGTGAACTCGGCGACATTTGGCTTTTTGGTTCGGTCAATTGGCAACCAAGATCGTGTGATATCACACCGTTAGACCTGTGGGGATATGTAAAAACTAAAGTCTATGCGAACAATCTCGCTTCGAATCAGGTCTTGGAACAAAACATCACGCCAGTCATTTGCCAGTTACCAGTCGAAATGCTCTAAAGAATTCGATGGATGTACCATCTGAGATGCGGCCACGGCCATCATTTGAAAGAGATAATTTTCAAAAAATAAATTCCAAAGAATGTCCTTTCGAATGATAGTAAACATTCCTCGAAATGGATACCCTTTTATTTTCAGAGATGTTAAGAAAATCATTTTCTAATTTTTGCCATTTTTCTTTGATTTAGAAAATGTTTTAAATGTAATTTTTGAGAATTTTTTATTCGAAGAGGCATTTTATTAAAAAAGGTATTAAATTAAAATATGAGCTTTACAGAATATAAAGTACTTTGGTTATCAGCTCAGATTCATTTTGAAACATTTTGGATTCGCATGATTCCGTAGCCGATCTCTAGGAGAAAAAATATGTCTCATTGCGGAAGACATCTCTGTTTATTATTATCTCAAATCAAAAAACTAAAAAACTTATTATTACTATAGCTGAATACAAGTAATTATCGAAGGACTAGTCAAAATTTTGATTTTTGACAAAAGGACGGGGTTTTTAAAGTCAGTCCGGCGGTTTCGGAGAACTTTTTCTCACCTACTCTGAAACAGCATTTCGGGAAAAAGTTGTTTAAGGTAGTAGTCTGGTAACTTGGGTTCAAAAAATGTACAATGTCTTGAGAACATACTGTGAAAATTTCAGACAGAAATTCGAAATATTTCGGGAGTTATAACGAGTTTCCTTGAGTGCCTCGGAGTCCTCTCTCTCAGAGTTGTTGAACTTTAAACGCGTTTTTCGAGATCTTAAATTGATTTTTTCTACTGAATCGATTCCTTCAAATTTTAACAGGCTATTCTACACACTTATAGTTCTCGTCGGTACTAACGAGAATTTTTTTCACCACTAACTTTTTATTTTATAACCCTTTCTTTGCTAAAATAAAAGAACGTGTTTTTCCAAAGTCCGCCATTTTGTTATTTACCCTTGAAATTTAACTTGAGTAGTTCCGACCAGACTGACATGTCTATAGATTAAGAATAATCAAGAGTATTTGATTTCAGATAACATCAAGAGCCAAAATAACCCTTGCCACCCACGTGCATTTTATTTGAGGTTCCAACTTCGAGTGACAATAATGATAGTAATAAAGTATTAAATTTTTTCAAATATTTTTTTTTTTTATTTTCAATATGTCAATAAAAACACTCAAATATTCAAGATAATTAATTTTTATTTTCCTATAAAAAACCAGCCTCCAAAGAAGTCATGAAAATAGGCATAAGTTACCAGACTACTACCTTAATGTCCTTGAAGAGTTCCGAATATTTTTCGAAAATATTCTTAGAGATAAAAATTCAAACTCATTTTTTGTATGAAAATATGATTTAATTCTTCAAAATAATCTCCACCTATAGTAATATAACTGTTGTAACAGTTCTCCAACATTTTGATAACCATTCGATAGTATGAAACATTGAGGTTTTCAATATAGACATCAACCTTAACCTCCACATTACAGTGAAATTTGATTCCCACGAACCCGTTTCCACCGTATCAGAACAGACCCGGATTTATCCAGCCGATCTAACCCTGTCTGGATCGATAAAACAAGAAATCGAAATTATTTTCCAGGCAGCAATTTTTTTAGTCTAAAATAGAGGATATAATATCTGGAGGGTTGCATTCGACAAACTCTGTTAATGATGTGATCTGAGCTGTCAATGCTGTTAACTTCACTTTAAACTAATCCAACCTGAGTATATCGGTAATATAAATCTCGGAGGTTTCTGCATATTTTTCGACAATATTTTTAGAGATAAAAAATTTAGACATATTTTTTGTATGAAATTACGATTTTAGTCTTCGAAATAATCACCATCTGAAGTAATATAATTGTAGTACCGTTGCTCCAACATTTCCATAACCGTTCGATAGTATGAAACGTAGGGGTTTTCAATATAGACATCCATCTTAACCTCCACATTACAGTGAAATTCGATTCCAACGAACCCGTTTCTACGGTAATATCGCGAATATTTGCAATGCATTTTTGGCATTACTACCTCCTGTGGTCTTGCAGAATGGAGTGCATCACTTGTGCCGTGCTGTACTCTAGCTGTGCTATTCCATTATTCTAAGGCAAGTAAAGAGATTTTTTATTTGTGGTGTGATCGCTTGTTCAGGACAAGATCTGTTTGGCTCATATTTGCATATACAGTAGAGGCTCGCTAATCCGGATCAATTAAAACCGGCCCCTATCCGGAATATAAGGAAATCCGGATTACCAAAGACATATTAGAACTATGTATTATGAAAAAATATTTATAAATTTCTGTTTGTTTATTATAACAAATAATACACATGTTCCAAAAAAACAAAAAAAAACTTAAACCAATAAAGCATAAAAGCGAATGTAGTGAATAATAAACATGTGATCCGGATTAGAGAATGTCGGTCCGGATTACAAGAGACACAATAGAAATTTTGAGTTTTTTAACCCTGTCCGGATTACAGTGGAATCCGGATTAGGCCATGTCCGGATTAGCGGGCCTCTACTGTATTTTCAAAAAAGTTGTCCAAGGTGGAACACAGGGCTTCTACTTTGGCTCATGCGCTTTAGCAATTGATACAAAAATGTTCCTTTTCATATTAGTTTATTTTCGGTTCAGAAATCTTTTTTGTAAACTTGTATTTTTACTGACCTATTTGATATCTGAGTATATAATAATTATTTATATCTACGTATATGCATATATTTATCTAACTGCTTGTGCTATGTACATGCACATCTCACGTGCACGAGCAGAGGCAGGAGTTGTAAGGTGGCTCCGGTGAAACTTTCACCAATCAATTTACACCAAACGTTAAATTGTCGGCCATTAATCATTAGATGTTGCGTTGAAGACAGGAAAAGTCTTATAACTTGTATACATTTGTATATGTGTATAGATATATGTATGTTTGCACATATGTATGTATGCACATATGTATGTATGCACTTACGTATGTATGTATGTACTAATTTGTTGGCTTGTTGCAACCAGCAGCCTACAAATGGGCATTTGCTGCAACACTTTTCATTAATTTTCTTGAACTTAATTGAACGCGTTCAGCATCAATTGCAAAATTTAAGGTGTGGCTGGGGCTGTGAATGCATGGAGTGCTTTTTCTGCGTTTGTCGGGAATGTCTCGTGCCAATTGGGTTGCGATGAGAAAATGATTGCTTACATAAAAGTAATGGAGAATTAATTGTTCTGTAGAATAGGAAAGTGCGAAAGACGCAATGAGAAATTCCGGTTCATGGATTAACCGCATAGGCAAGTTTTTTGTAGATTTCTCAGCAGGAAGTTAAATTATTAAGCACGTATTTGGCGCAATAAAAAAATTCTAAAAAAATCATGCATATATAACAACATATACAGCTATATATACATATGTATATGATTGTTCCTTACTTGAAAAAAGTACTTTTGCTAAAAGCAATCTCTTACTACTAAAACAAGCTAGTGGCCAACAAGCGATATGGCAAATATGCATACATACATATAATATATGATATATACATACGGTATGTACCCCCACAGATATTTTTCTTGAATAAATATGTATGTATATATCATGTGGCATCTGTATATTAGCTTTCTTTCGTTCGCCATGCACATATCGATACATAACTTTGCCATTGTTGTTTTTCCCAGTCTGTGTCCATTAATTGAAAGCAATTATGGAAAGATGCCAATAGACAACTACAACCTAAAACTACAATACCATACTGCTCGTCTATAATCTACTTATAAGTAGTATGCTGACATATTTTATCGATATGGCGAAGTTGTTGTATTTAAAGCAATTTACAATTGAATTTATCATAAATAAATATTTCTATTTCCATAAAATCTTGATAAAAATAATACGAGTAATATACTGATAAGAAAACTAGCTTTAACTAACCGGGGTAAGGAATCAATATAAAGGGTGATCAATTTCGAGGTTCCATACTTAAAAGAAAACGCGTAAAACTTCAAATTTAATGGGGAACGTTTATTATCATTCGATAGAACATTCTTTGACTTTTATATTTTGAAGATCTTTCTTTCAAATGTTGGTCGCGGCTACGTCTCAGATGGTCCATACGTTGAGTCAAATTTTCAATGACTCAGTCCAGTATTTCGACTGGTAACTGGCGAATGACATGCCTGATGTATTGCGCCAAGGCCTGAATCGAAGCGAGATTGTCCGCATAGACTTTAGACTTTACATATCCCTACAGAAAGAAGTCTAACGGTGTGATATCACATGATTTGGTGGACAGCGACCGTTCGAAAGTGAAATTATTTGCTCACCGAAGTGTTCCCTCAATAAATCAATTGATTGAAGCGTTGTGTGTAAAGTGGCGCCATCTTGTTGGAAGCGAAGGTCGCCGAGATCAGGAGCTTCAATTTCCGTTCTCTCAGGCATCATTTTTCAAGAAATATGGACCACATCAAACCGTTGTTCTTTCTGGATGAAATGGCATCTCTTGAATCTTTTCAGGTTGCTTTTCGTCCCAAATACGGCAATTTTGCTTGTTTACATACCGATTCTGCCAGAAATGGGTCTCATCGCTGAACAAAATTTCACTCCAAAACGTCGGAACTTCTTGGAATTTTTGAAGAGCCCATAGAACGAAGCGATGTCGCTGGGAAGTTCGAGCAGCTTCAGTTCTTCTACAAGAGCTCGACGAAGCAGTCAATACGTCAGTCCGAGTTGCTGCGACCGGCACCGAATGGACTCTTCACGGTCTTCGTGTACACTGTTAACTACGGCTGCTAAATTTTGTTCATTGCGTGCTGGACGTGGCCTATTCGGTCGAATATTATCAAATAATGAACAAAAACAATACGACAGCTGGACACTACTCACGCGTGATTTCTCAAAGTATGGCTATTGCAAAAAGTACATCTACTTGGTTCACTCGTTATATGGGTCCATCCTGAAGAATGTTGTGGATATAATGCTACACAATAGCAGATTTATCAAGGCTGAAGATTGGGACGTACTTCGGACGCACTCGTTTTCTCACTATATACATATATGTAGGATTTAAAGTAAAATAAGTACATATTTAGCTAGACTCATAGCATTTGATTCAACCTCTGAAATGGAGGAAGGGATCGTCACTCCTATGAAATTTCTCATATTTATACTTGAGGCATATAAAGGTGCCCGCCTTTATTCGAAAGAATATAGACCCATAAGTCTAACCTAATGCCTTCTGAAGACACTTAAAAAGATTCTATAAGCCTACATTAGGAACAAGATTCCATCGGCTAACTCATAGAAAGCTCAACAAGCCTATACGAATGATAGATCTAAGACTGTCCTTCACTCGTTAACCATAAATATAGAATATGTCATGGACGTATTCCTTGACATAAACGAAGAATTTAATAATGTCTCCAAAGGCGCAATTATTAATAGTCTGGAAGCAGATGAATTAGAATCCGCCAAGATGGGACGGTTATGATTTTCTTCTCAAGTAGGTATAAGATCTCGTCATGAAAAACCCTGAGGATCAACGAGATAGAGTTAACTATTAAGAATCATACTTTTGGACATCTACAGCAGATTTGTGATAGTTTCAAGGGAATTAACTAATAATAGCAGTTTCATCTGGTTTCACAAAGAACAGTCTAAGTCCTAAGTCCTAATTTAATAGTCTGGAAGCAGATGGATTAGAATCCGCCAAGATGCAACGGTTATGATTTTCTTCTCAAGTAGATATAAGATTTCGTCCTGAAAAACCTTGAGGATCAACGAGATAGATTTAACTATTAAGAATCATACTTTTGAACATCTTCAGCAGATTTGTGATAGTTTCAAGGAAATTTACTAATAATAGCAGTTTCATCTGGTTTCACAAAGAACAGTCTAAGTCCTAAGTCTTAAATTGTAGAATGAGGTCAGGTTTCAGCTTGAGAATAATATATTTCTCTACTTCTCTAAAAAAAGAGTTGAAGTAAAATGTTGTTTCAATCAAACAAATGGCCTACTATATACATACATTCCTCAAACATTAAATTTATTAATGAAATTATGCTGCTCTTATCGCTGGATTATGTTTTACTGATATTTTTATGAGCGCACTCATACGAATGTGCTTGAAAACATATAAACCAAAGTGATAAAAGAAGTGGTGATGTCATACGATATAAACAAACAATAACTAACTCGCGAATGACTTCTGTTAATGATTAAATTTCTATGGTTGAAATATAGAAATATATCAAAATTTTATCGTATAACAGAAATAGAAAGATAACAATAGAAATTCTAATATTTTGTATATAAATAAAAATGAATTGCTGTTCGTTAGTCTCGCTAAAACTCGAGAACGGCTGAACTGATTTGGCTAATTTTAGTCTTGGAGTATTCATGGAAGTCCATGGAAGGTTTAAACGATCAGAAAATATGGGGAAATTTCGATGAAAATCTAAAACCAGTTCGATATTTTTGGAATAATCTTCAACAGGTTCAATAGGTTATTCCAAGTGCAGAAGCCTTTGAGCTAAAACAGTTTTAACTCTTAAAAATTCAATCACGCGCCTTCCACCTCTAAGTATCACCCATTATATGGATCCTATGCCGAAGCATGTTGTCGAAGTAATATTACACACTAGCACACTTATCAAGGTTGAACATTGGGAGGTACTTCGGACGACTCGTTTTCTCATCATACGTAAAATAGTTTTCTTTTCTTTCTTGTTATTTTATTTTTCGTTTCTGATGGGTTTCAACGTACTATGATTTTTTTTTTGCTTTCATAAATTATCCACCGTGGTCTAATAGTTTATTATTTTTTTAAAGCGCTTTCAAGCACTGAAAATGAATGTGAAGTACATACATACTTATATACATACATGTATATAGTATGTATGATATATAGATATTATAATATCAATATTATACTGCTTGAATGAATTGACGGTCGTTGCGAACACCTGAGTGTGCTTATCAGAAACACTATCAGCAACACGTCATATTGTAGTAAAAGTATCTAGTCATACCCTTGAATTGCTAAACAAAACTAAAAATAGAAACAATCAAACAGTTTTAGAGCTGAAGTAATTACAAAACTGTCGACTAAATGAAAAATATGTTTGTATATATTACTCATATGTCATAAAGGTAGACACATGGTTTTCAGAAGAAATAAGACGCATATAACTTAAGGGAGAATAGGTTTCCTCGGGTAAAAAACGCCTTTTTTCAAAAACTATGAAGATCAGTTGAGTAGTTCTCGAGAAATCTTGTCAACCGACTTCAAAAACACAGTTTCGAGAAAAGCGCGTTTAAAGACGACACACTAGTCTAAGTGTCTAAGCCTCGAGCGCACTAGTTCTCAAGGGTGTATCTCCGAAACTATTACTCGGATCAACTTGAAAACTTGGGACAATGTTCTAGAGGTGTTGTAGAATTTAAAAATGCAATAAAAAAAATCGATTTTTCGAAACCCGTAAACCCATGTAAACCCTTAATCGTATTTAAATTGATTTCGGTCAAAAAACCGTCGCAATTAGCTCGATTAAAATCAAGCCGAGAGGCCCAATTTTACACTACTGTATTCAGCAATTGGACCGTATGTTAGCAATATCGTGCCTAGTGTTCTCTTTCAAGACAGCAATCGGCTCGGGTTTTACTGAGTAGACAAGCGACTTTACATGACCTCACAAAGAGTCAAGCGGTTTCAAATAGCACGATCTTGAAGGCTGCACCGCAGACCCACAACGCCAGATAATGCGTTCACCAAAAGTCTTCTTCAATAAATTGATTGTTTCGTTGGCTAAAGCGTGGTTTTGTTGGAACCAAAGGTCGTCCACATCACGTTCCTCTAATTCAGGCACTGGAAAGTTATTTATTCATGTCTCTATAACGTTCCGCATTGACAGTAACATTATGGCCGACTTCAGTTTTTGAAGAAATGATTTCCTTTTCTCATAAATCACACTCAACAGTGACTTTTTGAGGACGTAGCAGCGTCTCAACTCTGATTTGTGGATTATCATCACTCTAAATAAGACAATTTTGTTTATTAATATACCTAATCAATCGAAATGAGCTGCATAGCTGAACAAAATTTTCGTATGAAAACCTCGGGCGGTGCCCATCTCGTCTTGAGTTCATTTGCTTTGAATTTTTTGAGCCCGCAAACCAATATTCTTCCTCAAACGCTAACCCTAAGAGCGATTTCTTTTTCACAACCTCCAAACCGTTTACCGAATGGCATCTTAAGGGCCCGATAGCTATGAATGACAATATCGTTTCTGTTGAACTTTCAACCAGTGGTAGCGAATTCGGTTCTACAAAGATTGATTCGTGTTTTTAGTTTATGGTAGGGTACGTAGAATAAAACTGCTGAAAGTCCGACAAAGTCTGGTTAGCTAACCACCGTTTAGATAACTAATTGTAATCTTTTTTATGAAAAATATTACACGAAAACATAAAAATTTTTACTACAGCTGATTTCTGTTTACAATTTATTTGCACAGCTGTCATTTTTTATTCGTTCACTTTTGACAGATATTAACTGACGGATTTGCGCTAACCGCTGATTACGATACACATATTCAAGTCTACCTTTTTGAGATACAAATGTATTCAAGCAGACTTTGAGTAACGCGAAAACGCACGAAATTCACTTTCGTTTATTTTCGCGTGTGTTAAAATTAATTTTCGCATAAACTGAGTGATCCTCAGCTACAAAACATATTTTATATACACATGTACATATGTATGTACATATATATGTAGTACCACATTCATGTATACATATATGTCTATACATTTGTTTACTTTATTTTATTTTTATAATTCTGTTTCTGTTTCTGTTGTTTCTGTTTTTGTTTCTGCTGTCACTTTGCCATTGTTGATTTTAATAAATATATAGTAAATGTTTTTCATAAAGACCAGTTTGTGCAAGTATGTTTGTATGTATGTCGGTGCGCTTTGCCGGTTTGTTTATGCCATTGAGTGCCGACTCTTTGTTGTTGTACGCTTATGTCATCCGCGAAATTAGTCAATTAAACTCACTTTCCGACACTCAGCATTCAAGTCTCTGATAAATCGGTATTTCTCTAATAAACATTGTGAGGTCGTACATACATACAAGTATACATACATATATGTAAATACGTACATATGTATTTAAGTACAAATATATGAAGTAACCTGAACAGTGTGCATTAAGTTTGCCATGAAGCTTGTAACACTCAACTTTGGAGATCATATAAGGTATTTCTAATCAAAGTTCAAGTTATTTTTTTTAATATATTTATGATGAACTTTAATGAACCAAATATGTATGTACCATTTTGGTCACCCACTTTCTGCTATTTTTCCGCTAGAAACATTATTCCATCAGTGTAAAATTTTTCTGGTTTCTCGGCGAAAAACTGCGACAAGTAATTTTCAAAGGCATCTCTAGAAGCCAACTTTAATCCATTAAGCGAGTTCTGCATTCACCACAACAAATAGTAGTCCGATGGTGCAAGATCAGGGCTATATGGTGGATGCATTAAAAAATTCCCAACCAAGCTCTCCTAATTTTTGCCGAGTCATCAAAGTGGTGTGTAGTCCAGCGTTGTCCTGATGGAAGACGAAGCCCTTTCTGTTGATCAGTTCTGAGCGTTTCTTTCGATTGCTTGCTTCAATCTCATCAGTTGTTGATAGTAAAATGTAGAATCAACCAGGCTGGAGCAGCTCATAGTGTATAATTCCTTTCCAATCCCACCAAACACTCAGCATAACCTTTCGAGGCGTCAATCCTGGCTTCGCGACCATTTGTTGAACTTCACCACGCTTGGACCATGATCTTTTTCGCATATTATAGTCGTATTTGATCCACTTTTCGTCTCCTGTTACCATTCGTTTCAGAAATGGTTCGATTTCATTTCGTTTCAGCAAAGAATCGCACATATTAATTCAGTCCATTAAATTTTTCTAACACAATTCGTGTGGTACCCAAGCATCGAGCTTCTTTTTGTAGCCAGTTTTTTTAAATGGTTCAAACCCGTTTGATGATGAATGTTAAGGTCCTTAGCGAAGTCATGGCTGCTTATGTGACGGTCCTGGTTAATCTTTTCCATAATTTCATCGACTTTATCAACGATAGGTCGACCAGAGCGAGGTGCATCTTTCACATCGAAATTTCTAGAACGGAAGCGAGCGAACCATTGTTGTGTTACACGAACTGATACAGCATCGTCTCCGTAAGCTTCACAAATTTTCACACAAAATACGAAAAGACTTTTTCGACTACCCTATTTTACAAATATTATAACGAGCTCACTTCGTATTGTGAGCTGGCATTGAAAACTTGAATTTAAATAAGATATTTATATTAATATAAAGACACTCACCGGCAGTTGTATTTCAGTTATAAGAGTTTATGACATCATATAGCGGCAACACGTCACCATAAGCTTGAAAGTTGACTGTAGAAACCGGCTTTCGGCCAAGAACGTCAGCAGCGTGAGCCGGCGCTTGAACGAAAAAAATTATATACATACTTTTTAGATACTATACAGCTGGCTAGAAGAGTACACACATAGCAACATAATATGTTGCTAAACACACGAGTATTAACGAGGCTTAATGTCGTGGCTTTTGCTTTTCTATTTATTCTAGCGGCATATTATTTGAATTTACTTCTTCAGCACATTCTGACTTAGTTTCATAGTTATTTTTACATTTTTGGCTTTACTAAGTATATTTTTTTATATACCACTAAGTAAATATATATTTTATATACTTGTAAATTCATATATACATATTTAGTATAAGTACATATATTAATCAATACTCAATGTATTACTTTTTTGTTTTTTACAAGCGTCTTCTTTGTTCTTTTACAGTTGACACATACTCGGATTTCGTCTACAACAAAAACTACTTTATTTTAACGAGTGAGTAATTAAGTCAAACTTTTTTTTAATCAAATAAAAATTAAACTTGCCATTTACAGACATACAAGTGTACATATGTATGTTTACTATTATATAAATTTCAGTTTTGATCGAAATTGTTCGTGACCTACACCTTGCCACGCAATTTCAAAACGACAAGTGCTAATTAATTGATGGCATAATTTGCATGTTGTTGTTATTTTTAGATTTTTGAGAGCAATTATTATTTTCGATCGAATTGCTAGGTGCTCTCAAGTGCAAATTTTTTGAAGAGATGCTTCATTCGGCAGTCTCTGTCGAGAGTAATTTTATGAACTTCGATAGCCTGAATAATCATGAATTTAGATACGGTTATATGGCTAAGCGCAAGCGAAGTCCATTGGTCCAGTGCTAGAACGCAAGATGCCAATGCAGATTCAACTCGGTCCCATTCCGATGTGAGCGGTGTCTCTTCTGACTAGCTCGTCGGCTTTTCAGTTGCCAGCGATTTCTCTCTTTCCATGCACCTAACGAGTATGATGATTAAGTAGCTTGATGCTATTTCTAATGAAAACAGACACTCTGGCATTGCTCCCATAGCTAGTGAGCTCAGCGTCAGTACTGCCGCTCTGCTGCTCACCTTTTTGATAGTGGATGCACTTCGCAGCCAAATGTCTACCGTCAGCTTAAAAGCAGCCACTTCTGCCTGAAAAACACTACAGTGGTCCGGTAACATAAAGCTTAGATTGACGGAGAGGTCTTTAAAGAAAATTCCAACCCCAACCTTCTAACCTAGCTAGCCTAGCTTCTAACTATCCGTGGAAAAGCTCACTGCGCCTCTTCTCCAGCGACTTTTTCCCATCCACATATTCTTCGACAGTATGTGAGCAGAGGAAAAGCCGCCATGAGTAGCTTCTACAACGCAGCGATCCAAGTTTTAAGGAATGCAGTTGAAGAAGGAGAGTATATCTCGTCGTACACTTGTTCGGACCCAAAGAAGACGACGACATGGGTTTCGGTCTCTTCGACTAAACAACTCAACACTAATGTCCACGGGTATTATGTGTGTTGCTATTGTTGGTGCAGTCCGCAGGCCTATGGAGATGCCTATGAAAGCCGCTGTTTTTATACGTTCAAGCTGTAGCAAGAGTAACCTTTTCGGGCGCCCTCCACCGAACGAATACACCATAGAACATCATTACCTTGACTACGATTTCGTAGAGCTAGAGAGTCGATTTTTTCCCTATAGCTCTTCTATAGCAATATAAGGAAACAGATGCCAACCTTGCTCCTCCCTTCAATATTTGGCCTTCATGAAAGCTTTCTATCAAGGAAAAGCCCTAGGTATTTCACCTTATAAACAGGTTGAAGATGGAATTCCCCGAATGTGGGGTGAGAAACCTCATAGATTTTATACCTCCTGATAAATAAAACCATTTTGAAATCATTCTATATATACATATATGTATATATTTAGTCCATTCTGAAATGTGCGTGAAGTTCATGTACGTATATTTTCAAATATTTCCGTTTGAACGGAGAGACTAATGAACAGATATACTACTATGAGAAAAAAAGGAAGACTTTGATTATTATTTAATCTTCAACATCTAAGTAATCCTCCTTGGCCTTATTACACTTGTAACAATCGTTTTTTTCCAATCCTCGAAACAGTTGATAAATACAATTTCCGGAATAGCCTTCAATTCACAGAGGGATTCACTTTTAATGTCTTCAATTGACTCAAAGCGGTTTCCCGGACTGGTCGTTTGAGTTGGCTGAATAGCCAGAAGTCACAGCGAGTTAAATCAGGCAAAGACGGTGTTGTGGGTGAAAATTTGGCGAAAAACTCACGAAGAATGAATCCAGTATGCGACGCTGCATTATCGTCGTACAAAAGCCAGCAATTGTTAGCCCATAATTCCGACCTTCCGTAAAGCTTCGCGCAAACGACGCATAAGACTCAAATAGTATTTCTTGATTACAGTTTGGCCGGCCGTAAGGAATTCGGAGTACACTACACCTCGATAATCAAAGAAAACTGTCAACATAATCTTGATTTTTGAACTGTTTAGATGTGTTTTTTCGGCTTCGGCTCACCTTTGCCACGATATTCAGCTGATTTATTGTCTGTTTCCGCGTCGTAGGACTCATCTCCAGTAATAATAAGTTTTATAATATCCTGGTAGTTGGAAAGTAATGTTTCACAGACGTTAGCGCGACGCTGTTTTCGAAAAAATAGTGATTTTGGAACCAATCATGCTTTCACTTTTCAAAATGGTTTTCACTGATCCCTCCGATATTCTAACGTTGCCAGTAAGATCTCCGGCTGTTAATCACCGATTGTCAAGCACCAAATCCTTTATTTTATTGACGTGTTGTTCAGCAGTTGATATTGATGTCCGTCTTGGACGTGGTTCGTGGCCAACGCGTTCTCGATCCTCTTTGAATAATTTGTTCCAATCAAAAACACTTGCTCGTGACAAATAATTATCACCGAAAGCCGTTTCCAACATTCTGAAAGTAAAATTAAATAGTCTTACTATTTCTTGGCCATAGTAGTATTTATTAAAATATACTTTGTATCCATGCACCTGGAAATTTCGTGCAGAAAATAGCCTAAAATAGAAATAGCTTCTGACTAAAATTTGACTTCAACTCACAACAAAGTTGTACTCCCAAGTAATTGCTATTGTGTACTCGAAATTCAGCACGAACGGTAAAAAATTATCTGCCGCCATAAATCGTGGAAAAAGTTATGACTTACATGTTTATAACATTTTTAAAGTTCAATCGCGCGTTTTATGTGTGAATGTGTCTTTAATTGCTGATTCAGTGTTTTTTTACTGACTTTAACCCCACATTGGCGACTGCCATGGCGCCAAATCAGCTACAAAATGTTGCCAAACAAGAGTGTGAGTAGTTTTCTATGCACTTGAGTATACGTGTGGTGTTCCTTGGTCTACGCATGCGCACCACTAAATGGAGCTCGTAAATTAGACGACGCGTACAATTGTAAAAACAATTTCACACACATTTTCTCGTTTGAAATTGGCACACAGATGATGACGACTTGGAGTGACGTGATGACTATGATTCAGTTTGGGGTGGAATGATTACCTCATTGCTGCTCGCTCCTCACACGCTCACAACACATAACAGCACCTAGTATTTGTCTGAAACAAAGTTGCCGCAGCACTCGCAGACAGCAAATTATAAAGTGTGTTTTGTTAGATCCTGTTTATGGATACGTTGACTTAACGGTACCCGATTGTCGTGCCGATATAGAAACGGAAAATGTAATTATTTGGTCAGGAAATTTTGCAAATTGACAGTCAAATTGCCGTCTGGCGCCAAGCAAGGCGAGTGGGCCGTTGGAGAAGCTAACACAGTTGCAGCAGTTGCAGAAGAAGAAACTCTGGCCACATTGTAGACTCCAATTAAATTGTAAAACAATAAAAACGAACTACTTGCATACAATACGAGCCGTGATTTCGGTGCTATGTACTGTATGTAGCTACATATATACATATGTGACAATGTATGTATAGTATATATGTATGTATAGCACACACATTGCCATGTATTTATATACAAGGAAATGCTACTGCTTAAAAACGGAAAACAAAAAAATCATAGGAGACACGCGACGCTGATTTTTAAGCTGGGGACTTTATGGCACCACACGCACATCCAGGTCATGGCACAACATTGTAAGCACTTGTCATGCATAAGCGCTGGAAGTAAGTAACCCTTAGCAAATGAGTCGCGAGTTGACTCCCTGAACGCTCGGAACTGTCAACTGCCAAGAGCATTCTTTGCTTTTGCTTTGATTGATCCACAAAATGTAGTGACGGTCACTTAACACACAGGAAATGCAAGAGGATTGAACGATTTACTAATTGTATATCCAAATTGAATATGTAGCTACGAATTTGATTGGATCGTGCTTCAGTAATTTATAGAGTTAAAAATCCGACTTAACTATTAATCATAAATAGCTTGACTAGGTGTTCTTCATTGATATTTTGAGAGGTTGCTGATCGAATCCAATTAGATTATTGGTATTTCGGTCTTTATTTTCATTTGGGAGTGTCTTTTACGTGGCGAGTTCCAACCCTAGGAAGTGCTGCTTCGCCTTCTCACCTTTAAATGGATGTTTTTTTGGCTAGCTAGAGGATACTTGGCCTTAGATCGGAAGTCGAGAGCTGCTTAAGCCATATGTAAAATTATCGTTTCTGGCCACTCCCAATTGAAAGGCGCTCAGAGTACTTTCTTCACTTGCGTGAACTTCAACCGATAGCTCCATCCTACATAAAAGAGTACAGCTGGCTCCTGAATATGGCCTAACCAGAGCAGGCACTACCCTCCAATCACTCCGGAAAAGAGGGTACTCACCATATATACCTCTGGCTAAGTCTTCTTCTTTATTGACATATACAACGCTATAGAGGTTATAGCCGAGTTAACAACAGCGCGCCAGTCGTTTTTCCTTTTCGCTGTTCGGCGCCAATTGGAGATTCCAAGTGTAGCCAGTTCCTTCTCCACCTAGTTCCAACGCATTGGAGATCTTCCTCTTCCTTTGCATTCTCCGGCGGGTACTGCGTCGAATACTCTCAGATCTAGAGTGTTTTTATCCATTCGTACGAGATGACCTAGACGCTGTTTTTTAATTCGCTGAACTATGTCACCGTCGTCGTATGTATCGTACAGTCGTTCCATCGACTGCGGTATTCGTCGTTGCCAATACGTAAAGGACCATAAATCTTCCACAGAACCTTTCTCTTAAAAACTCGTAACGCCTACTCATCAGATGTTGTCATCGTCCCTGTCCCCGCACCACAAAGCAAGACGGGGAGTCACTCATTGTGACTTGTAGAATTCGGTCTTTGTTCATCGAGAGAGCACCTTACTTCTCAATTGCCTACTCAGTTCGAAGTAGCACCTCTTGGCAAGAGTTATTCTGCCTCTGGCTATGTACTTTTGGATATTTAATCTACAAATAAGCTATAAATATAGCTGAGACTCAGTGGAGTCGATTTTGACTTGTTCAACAAGCAGGCAACCGTGGTATGTAGAAAACTACGGATAAATTTTAGCATCATTTGCGTAGCATTCTCATCGCCCACTGCCATCAAAGTCTGCTGCCGATTAAAGAAGCTTCAGTAAGTCTTTTATCGATAATTAACTAAAAACTATGAAATATAATTTATATGGAGAGGCGACTTATATTTTAATTGGCCTCAACTTATCTAAAACCTCGCATCTTTCCTACAGTTTATCGATTTCACCTGCCAGGTTTCCCAATCACCAGCCATTCTTCTTATCTGCGGTCTAACAAAGAATGGTTTGTTTACTACAAGTACAATTATCATATATTTACTATATATACCTACTATATTTATCAGTAAACTTGCGTGAATTTTTTTCGAATAGAAGCTAGCTTTATCTATGTATAATATCAGTGTTTTTTCATAGACCAAAAATAGTACTATTTTTGCGATTCAAAGTTTATCGACGTATCGAAAAAGCACAGAAACTGCAAATTTAATGGGGATGTTTATTAACATTCGAAAGAACATTATTTGGCATTTACTTTTTGTAGATTACCTCTTTCAAATGTTGGCTGCGGTTTTGTCTCGGATGGTCCATCCGTTGTGTCCAATTTTCGATGACTGAAATCGTCTTGTTGAAACCAGATGTCGCTGAGATCACAAGCTTTAATTTCAGACAACAAATAGTCGGTTATCGTGGCCCGATAACGGTCGCCATTTACGGCTACGTTCTTATCGGTAATTTTTTGCTTGGGCAGGTCGAACAGCTTCAGTTCTTGCACAAGCTGTGTTGTGTACGCTTTCTATTTAGGATCTCTCTTACTGAGAGTCTTAATCCATACACTTTTACAACGTTTTGTTAAATTCGGCAATTCTCTTTCAGAAGGGGGCAACTCATAACAAACAAACTATGCACCAATGAGTTTTTAATGCAAGGTCAACCAACCACACCAACCATTTTTATTTTGTAATATTTCGATAAATAAGTGTTTCTACATATAGAAATAACTAATGCAATGAATAATGCTTGGCTTTGGCGCATACAAGTTCTTGGGGTGCCTACTGAAGGTGACACATTTAATTCAATTAAGTTAACTTACGAGTACTCACTTACACAACGTTAAGTGTGTGTTGAAGACATATGCATGGAGACATAGTAGTTTTAATTGGAAAATGGAGATGCCTCTAATTCTATTATTCATCAATTATCACTCAAACGTGGCGAACGCTTTGATATCGCTTTGCTGGGGTATGTATGGTATGGTATATTCGTATATCAAACGTTAACGGTAAAGATGGAGCAAAGCATTTCACTTCTTCTCCTATGAGTTTATAATGAATAAATTTATCATTACCCATTTTGTGTCGAGGAGGGTTACTGGAACATATAGATATTAGTCTTAAACATATTGCTCTAGTTTATATTTATATCTTTCCATCACTCTTGAGAAATGCAGACATTTAACTGAGAGATTTTATGAAATCATAGGGCTCGTCTTGTACAAAATACTACTACTTTTAACAGGCAAGAAAAAAAAAATGTTCTACTTTGTCATCGTAGATATTTGAAATGACCAGGTCCGGAGTATAAGGTAGAGACATAAAAACCTCTCAAGCAAACTTCTAGCGAGTCATTATCGATGTGTGGTCTGGCGTTGTCTTGATGGAACAGAATTCCTCCCCTAATTCACTGGGCTCACCGCTCCTGACGGATTGCTTCCTTCAGATGATCCAATTATTGACAGTACTCGTTCGAATTAAAAGTTTCGCTGAAGGCGAAATCTTAGTAGATGGTTTCAGGCTAATCCCACAAAACATTGTGATGAGCTCTGGATAAGCAATAAGCCTTCGAATATCTGATTCAACGAAAATACCTTCCTGCAACTTTGCCTTAGACTTGGAAACTTTAATACTAAGTTGAAGCAATATCCATTTGATGGAAGTGACTTTACATACATATAGCATATACCTTTTGGCCAAAGATAAATCGCAGGAGATCTAGTGATCTCTTTGCCCTCAGCAAGGCTAGCCTCTCATTAATGATGGGGCTCTTGACGGGCCACTGCCCTATTGCCATACACGCTGTAAGACTGGGAATTTTACCGGACGCCGCTTGCAGAAGCTGCTTGGAAGAAGATGCAGTAGAAACTAGCCAGCACTTCCTTCTTGACTGCCCTGCTTTTGGGAGATCAAGACTAAGGCACTTGGGGGCACATACTTTCAGACATCCCACCGATCTGGCGGGCATAGAAATTAAGCGTCTCCGCAAATTTGTATTGGATACTAAAAGGTTTGCCGATCTCTAAGTCCGAACACGGAAGTTCGATTTTCAATGGCTTCACAAAGGACTACTTCTAGTCCATGTGCGATCTCTCTGATCAGCCATCTAACTTAACCTAACCTAACCTACATATACCATACTTATTGCCAATCACAGTTGTATGTGACGCGTCGGTAGAAGAATTTTATGAGGAGTCAGGAAAGTTCCATGCAGCACATTCTTTTTGTCAATTTTAAGCTTTCTTTGAAGGCCAACACTTTTTAATCCAATAATTTGCGCGGTCTCTACTATCCCATATAGACAAAAGGAAAGTGTTTTGGTCTTTATACATCATTTAAATTCAAGGAACTAATTCCAAGTTCTTCTGGGTTTCCTCGTGGTTTACAGGAATGTAAGCATAGAAACCGCCATTGTGAAGCAGAATTAAAATTCGGAAGAAGACACCTTTCTGACACAGAAAAGACTTTATCCAGCCATCTCAACTCCATTTTTGGGAAGATTCAAGTTTCTTACCAAGTCATTTCGCTCACCCTTCGATATTGTTATCGGACTGTTGTCATCTTCTAATACAAAACTGGACTTTTCATCGGGGTCAGGTACAGCACCTGGTAGTGAACGAGGGCAAGACGAAATATCTTCTGTCATCAAACTAAAAGACGTCGCACTCGCGACTTGGCTCCCGCGTCACTGTTGACAGTCATAACTTCTAAGTCGTAGATAATTTCGTCTATCTTGGAACCAGTATTATCACCAGCCTCGAAATTTAACGCAAAATAACTCTTGCTAACAGGTGCTCCTTCGAACTGAGTGGTCAATTGAGAAGTATAGTCCTCTCTCGATGAACAAAGACCAAACTGTACAAGTCACTGATCATCCCCGTCCTTCTATATGGTGCCGAGGCATGGACGATGACAACATCTGATCCGGTTAGTTACGTGTTTTCGAGTTTTAGTTCAGCGAATTAAGAGACAGCGGCTATGTTGACCAGTTCATGCTGTCCGAATGAATGAAAAAACTTCAGCTCTGAGAGTATTCGACGCAGTACCCTCGGGGATGAGCAGAAGAAGAAGAAGACCTCCACTTCGTTGGACAGACCAGGTGGAGAAGCGGCGTCTAAGCCAATAAAGAAGAAGATGTCTCTCGCCAAATCATTTCACTCACGTTACGAAAATAATTTCAGACTGCTGTCATCTTCTTTTCATCGAGCTTAGGTACAGCACCATTTTCGTCAGAGCTTGGAATCTCTTCTAATGTGACAGGGGTCTTGTTTTTGATAAAACTTTACGTTTTGTCAAGAAAAAAAACTGACGTCCCCGGACTTACTTAATTTTCAGAATAATGAAACCAGTTGAAGACATCCATGCTGTCTGGGGACCTGTTGCAGCCCTGAGTAAATGTAAATTATTTAAAAGTACCATTACTTCTGGTTATTATATTACCTCTTTAACTGTTGCAGCAGCGCAACGCGTTGTCTTCCGCTCCACCTTTAAACTCTAACAGCTTTTATGAGAGCACTTTATTCAATTAAAGCGATTCTTTAGAAAATTTTCACAATTACGCAGACGTACATATAAATGTTCTTCTATATAAGTACTATAAGTGCTAAGTATATATGGTATATATATGTATATACATGTTAATAACATTAGCTGGCAGCAATATTGCACGTAGAAGGAAATTCTTCTTAGCTCCTCGTCTTACTTTTGCCCGCGTCCAACCGCCAACTGTCGAAACCATCTGTCGAATGTAGTCAACTTGTTGCCATTTCTATCTGTTTATGCCACTCCATATATTATGCTCGTAAATTGCTGTCAATCGTGCATTATTATTAGACAAAGCACAAGCAACCACTGCCTGCCTCCAAGCTTCAGACGTTTGCAAGTTTTGAGTAATCGTCTCTTTTGTCAATATTGCCAATGCCGCCGCAGATGCTGTGCAGTTGCGTCGCCAATTAAAATAGCGCCACCAACACATCCCTCCCGTAGGTCTGCACAAAAATGAATCATAAAGTCGTAATTCTCACTTACTTGCACTGTCAAAGTTGACAGTTATTGCATTATCAGACGCTCGTCATCTTTACTATCTCCATACATGTACGCATATACTAAATGTCACTTTTGTCACTTGGCTGTCGAGTTGTCCATTCTCGTGCATGGCATATAACTGTGTATGCAGCTTGTATTAAATTAGACGAGTAATGTTCGATAAGTACGTTTACGTGATGCCGCTGTAAGTGTGTCGAAAATCAGGAACTGTGGGTATGTATGGGGCAGTTGTTTCCATTATAGACTGTGGACAGAAATTTCTACGGAATTTTACTCTCATTATACAAAAAATCTCGATTAATTTAGGGCAAGCTCGGATTAAAGATTGTTAACCTCGTCATAATGATACCATGAGTCCTCTAGATTCATGTGTATTCTCGCAAAGAACCCCGTCTTCCCGAGTTATCTTAAGGACGAAAATTGGAAGTGGACCCTGAGCAGTGAGAATACACTTCGGATGCTCCTTGACGCACACTTCCACAGCAACACGTTCTCTAGGGGGATAAATCTCGGCATGCTGAAAGATGATTGCGCGGCCTTTTTGAATCTTCTGGATGAACGGTACTTGACCTGGGCGATCAGTTCGTTCAAACCTCTTAATTCTCCGGGTCCGGATGGCATCATATCAGAGAATCTGCAACAGGTTGTTAAGGTGTTATACAACTGGTTGACATTTATCTATGCGAACTGCATAAGACCGGGGCCCTGGAAACTAGTCAAAGACACGTTCGTACCGAAATCTGGCAGGGGCTCCCACGTTACGGCCAATGGCTTTATACCCATCAGCCTCTCCTCCTTCTTACGAAAAACTCTGGAGAGCCTGATAGACTGATACATAAGAGGGCACATTCCGAAGGACCATTTATCATGAGCAAATCAGTAGATACTGCCCTGAATACCATCGTGTCATGGCTTGAGGAAGTCGTTAGGCTTAATCAATTCGCTGTTGGGACATTCCTTGATATAGAGGGAGTTTTCAATAAAGTCAAACCGGAAGCAGTGGTATCTGCTTTGGACGGCCTTGGGGTTGAATCAAACCTCGAACACCTCATTTTCAGTCTTCTGTGCGACAGAGAGATTGAAACAGAATGGGGAAACTCACTTGCTGGTCGAAATGTGAGTTCTCTATCCGCTTTTATGGATCCCGGTCGTTAAGGAACTGCTTAAAAAACTTGAAGAGCTTGGTTGTAGGGTGATTGCTTAAGCAGAGGACTTTACGAATTGATTCAAAAGTAACTTAGCGTCGTAACGAATTGGGTAGTCGTAAACGGTCTCGCCATCAACCCTGATAAACCGAGATGGTTTGTTTCACTAGAAGGCACAAGATTCCGGCGCCACCGTTGGGAGACATCCGCTGCAACCAGCGGTTACAGTGAAATATCTAGGGATTGACCTGGATAGGAAGCTTTTATGGAAGCCGAATACCGAAGAGAGAGCAAAAAAGGCATCGATTGCCTTGTATGCTGTAGAGGCGCCATTGACAAAGGGTCTTGGGGTCTCTCACCTAAAGTGGTTCTCTGACTCTACGTCACCATAGTCAAGCTCATTATGTTCCATGCAGTTTTTTTATTTTTTGGAGGGGTCTAGAAAATACCAAACTTGTAAAGAAATTCGAGAGCGTTCAATGGGCGGCGGTCATCGGCATGTGTGGTGCACTAATGTCCATTCCAAACATGGCACTTAACGCCATCCTGCACATATTGCCCCCGTGAACATCGTCGGAAGGTGTATGGCTGCAACAGTTGCCTTCAGATTCAGAGAGTCTGGGTACTGGTCTGAACACTCGGAAATTCTCACTCACCTTGACTTCATACCGGATCAGTTGGATCATGAAGTCGCTAAACCAAACTCTGGCGGCTCCTTCTTTACCCATATACCGGCGAGGGAGTTGTGAGTGGGAAGAAACCGTTGGAGGAGAAAGACATTGAGTTTCCTCACGGATGCATCAAAGCTGGTGTAGGGGTCTCCTGTCAGGAGCTCTCTATCAACTCTAGTTTCAGACTTCCTGACTATCTTAGTGTCTTCCAGGCCGAGGTTATCAGTAAGGCTAGCCTCTCCCTAGTCCTGGGGCTATTGGCGTCGACGCATTAGGACTGGGAATCCCACCAGATGTCATATGGAGAAGCTGTATGGAGGAGATGAGGTGGAAACAACTCAGAACTTCCTTCTTGACTGTCCTTTGTTTGGGAGGTCAAGACTTAAGCATTTTATACATATCTTCAGACATCCCACCAACGGACTTGGTTTTGTGATCGGTCAGTTTGTATGGCTGGTATGTCCAACCTTGGTCCGATATCGGTAGTCAGCAGCTTTTTGCGGAGAAAGGGACATATGCAAAATTTCAACACTGAGGGAATATTTGGCGTATCAAGAGACAATAACCCTTCTCGTAGTAGTTTGAAGATGAATCAGCTTGGTTAATAATTATTCGCAGAAGTATGCAACTGACTTTCTATTTATGTATATTTCCAATGCGCTCTTGAGACCAGGCTACCGAATATACTATATATACTTGTATATCTACGCGTCAACACGCTTCTTTGGAGCTCTCAAATTAATGTTAATCAAAGTTAATTTAATTTCAAGCCACATAAAAATAAACGATGCATGTAATATCAGATGTCATCCACGCTTTAAGTGAGTTTTAAAGACATTTATTATATTTTTCTCATTATTTCAGATCCGTTCGCCAACCAACAAAATAGTTGAAATACAGTAAAACGGGAATACGCTTGTAGTACAACATGCCAGCGGAAACTAAAACTGCCACCGCTGGAACCGAGGCTGACACGCCTACCAAGAGCAAAAAGGCGAATACGACCGGAAAGGCGGGACTGGCGCGTGTCACGCTACTCGATGGCTCTCTACTTGATGTCACGATCGATGTGAGTACCGAAGCTCCTTCATACGTATATTATGTATATTAATATAACTTTATCATTTTTCTACTCCACCATTTAGCGCAAAGCGAAAGGTCGCGACCTCATAAATACCATTTGTGCGGGTCTCAATATTGTGGAGAAGGACTATTTCGGGCTTACTTATGACACACCATCCGATCCACGCACTTGGTTAGATTTGGATAAGCCGGTTTCAAAGTTTTTCCGTTCAGATCCGTGGGTGCTGCAATTTGCTGTGAAATTTTACCCACCAGAACCATCACAGCTGCAAGAGGATATTACGCGCTATCAGCTGTGCCTGCAAGTGCGCAATGACATACTCGAAGGTCGCTTGCCGTGCACTTTCGTCACACATGCGCTGCTCGGCTCGTACCTGGTGCAATCGGAGATGGGCGACTACGATCCAAAGGAAATGCCAGATCGTCGCTATTTGAAGGACTTCAAAATAGCACCCAATCAAACGCCGGAATTGGAAGATAAGGTCATGGATTTGCACAAGACACATAAGTAAGTACACACACGCCTATGTATAAAGATACTCCAAAAATATAATTATACTTAAAAATTGTACTTACCAAATCTTCAGGGGTCAAGCACCAGCCGAGGCAGAACTACATTACTTGGAAAATGCCAAGAAGCTAGCTATGTACGGTGTTGATTTGCATCCAGCCAAGGACTCGGAAGGCGTTGACATTATGTTGGGTGTCTGTGCATCCGGTTTGCTGGTTTACCGCGACAAGTGCGTAGCCTGTCTTAGAGTTCGATGGTTTAACTATTAATGCAAACTTTATATTTGTAGACTACGTATCAATCGCTTCGCTTGGCCGAAGATTCTAAAGATTTCGTATAAGCGCCATCACTTCTACATCAAAATACGTCCTGGCGATTTTGAGCAATTCGAATCGACTATTGGCTTCAAATTGGCCAATCATCAGGCTGCAAAGAAGTTGTGGAAGTCGTGTGTGGAACATCACACATTCTTCCGGCTGATGACACCAGAGCCGCCGACCAAGTCATCACTGTTTCCACGTTTCGGCTCCAAGTACCGTTATTCCGGACGTACTTTGTACGAAAGCAAACGGAATCCAATCGATCGCACAGCACCGAAGTTCGATCGTAGTTTGTCGGGCCGACGTCTGACCTCACGTAGCATGGATGGTAAGCAGACGCACTTACAGTAAAACTCGCTTAAATGCGGCACGAACAGCGTCAGCTCTCTGAACTAAGTTCTTTTTCGCTGAGGTCCTTCTTCGCTGTAGACCTTCTATGTAGTAAGCTCAAAAATGTTGGTTATTTAAGCGGGTTCATTACTTAAGCGAGTTTTATTGTATTATAAACGGAATGAGGAAATAATAATTGATACTTGTCTTCTTTAAAAGCGCTCGCTATGGCCGAAAAGGAGAAGGATGCTCAGAAACGTCACACCATGGGACATCCACCAGAGCATATACCCGATTTTGAGTCGCCACGCAGTCGCAGTCCATTGAAAAAGGATAAAAAGGAGAAGGTATATTTCTGCGCTCTTTGCCCACAAATTAGTATTCTCATTAGGAGAACAGTTTCGTTTGAAATTTTGTTTTCTAACAACAAAAATATAATGTGTATATTTTTTTGTTTTCAAGATTTTTCTTTTCAAAATTTACTGACAAAATTTATTTTCCTTCCTTTTTCTCGGTTTGTTTCCATTCTGTAATTAATACGTAAACACACAAAATTAACCAACTCACTAACAACAACAAAAAACATCTACCAAAAACATCAACAACAACAACAACGCAAATGTTGTGTAATAACGTATTAAAACGCTGTGAAAAAAATCGAAAAAAATGCGCACAACCCACTCACACTCCTTATCCTATAACTATGTTCCAAAAAACTACAACAACAATCAATCACCTTAATGTGTGTAATAAAAACCGCAAATCAAAATTTTCTTTTCTAATTAATCATACATTTCATATTCATTTTAACCGCAACTAACCTAAAAAAAAATATTTGAAAATGCGCACATACACAAAAAACACACATAATTCCAACAAAAAAAACGCAATTGTTTGTTCCAAATAACCCCAAATCGTATAGTTAAAACGTGAATCGAGTACTGGTACAGCTTCCGCCTCTTCGCAGAGTTCACTCGAAGGTGATTATTCGACCCATACCGGTGCTGATGTGGCAGCCGGCGAATCCGCCTCGGCCGTCGCCTATCTTGGCAAAGATCAGGTTAATTTCATTTCATTTTCAACGGTCAATTTCTATTCTCCTTTATTTTATTATATAATTATAACTAGTATATGCAAATTATATAATATTTACCTCGTACGAAATCTTACGTAACTATTTACGCTTTTATTTCCACCATTATTTATCTAGTTTATTTTTACATAGTGTATTTTTTTTTAACTCTGAGCTTTAAGTGTCTCTTGTCCTTACTCTTTAACGATTACTTTTGTCCTACAACAGTACCTGTTTGTTGTTGTTGTTCTTTCTCTAAAATAAACCTTGTCTTGTTTGGTGTTCAAACTGATGGTTAGGGTAATTTGTCGAGATTTATGGAACTGTTTAAAAAAAATCTGTATTTTTGATGCAAGAAAAGCTTTCCGGCTTCATACAATGTTTTTTTTTTGGTAAATCAAAAAGGTAGATTTACCCATATTTCCTGAAGAACAACCTTAAGTTCATGTTCGTTATACGCTTTGAGCTCTGTTAACTTTGTCTCCATATAGGCCCACAGTTATTCAATGGGATTGAGATCTGGATTCTGGTATGGATGCGGCAGCTTTTCTTTCACGTTATAGCGTCATAGCCATGCCTTAACCACTAAAGTAGTATATAGCTGTATAGGGTCGTTCTCCGAAACAAAGCACGATCCACCGCGAGTATATCCACCAATCTTATATACATATACATACGAGTATATATAGGTTGTCAAAAAAGTCTTGCGGTATTTTCGCTAGTCGGCGCTGAAAGCGCGTAGTTCTAGTTTTATTCGTCGCATCGGGTCATGCTATACCTTTTTGGAAAGCTCATTTCACGCGCTAACACGTGTTTGATTGATTGTCGTTTCTTTCAAGTCGTTCGTGAGTTATAGCGTCGCAAACATGGAGCAAAATAAAGAGAAAATACGGCATATTTTACAGCATTACTACGATAAAGGCAAAAATGCATCTCAAGCCGCCAATAAAATTTGTGCAGTTTATGGACCCGATACAGTTTCCATTTCCACCACACAACGATGGTTTCAACGTTTTCGTTCTGGTGTAGAGTTGGTCGAAGATGCGCCACGCTGCGGAAGGCCTGTCGTCGAAAATTGCGATAAAATCGCTGAATTGTTCGAAAGAGACCGGCATAGTAGCAGCCGTAGCATCGGTCAAGAGCTGGGCATGAGTCATCAAAAATTCATTTCAATTTCAATAAAAAAAAAAATCAATAAAAAATACCGCAAGACTTTTTTGACAACCCATTATAATATGTTTATAGTAAATGTTTCGCAATATTTCTCTTCGATAAGTGCGGCTTATTTCGTGGTGTTTACACTCTAAAATTGAGTAAATGCAAGAAGTTCAGGACAGTGGCCAGAAGAATCGTTTTTTGCAATGTCAGCTTCCTTCAATTCCTTAGCGATAACGATCGCGAACGTTTTGGCGACGTCCTTGATACTCCGAGCAACTTTTTCTTTGAAAATTGTTTAGGTCTTCCGCTACCATCATGTCTTCTTGAATTCAGCGTTAATGTACTAAACAGTAGTATTTGGCAATATTGCCTATTTCACGATTAATTTTGTTCCCTTGCAAATGTTTGGCTACCAAAGATTGTAATTCGTGCGATGCTTGTTTGTTCACCAGTTTTTCTTTAAGAACTATAACCACAGAAATAATAACTTTTTATTAGAAAATTACGTATTACCATTATAGTACCTGTTAGGTTAGGTTATATTGGCTGGCCGTCATGCCATACATAGATCTTTCCAAAATGTTCACTTTCATGTGAGCTGAATTATCATAAACATATCATAAAGGATGTCAACACTTTTTTGAAATTTAAAAGCGACTTGTTAACTTATTTTGATACTTCATTTCGTACCTTGAACTACGAAGCTCCTTAGACGAGCCTGAGATAAGGTTGAACAGAAGCATAGCAGGTGTTCCAACGTCGCTCTCATGCCTACTTCTTTACATTTTCTGCATTTATCACCGCTATTTATGTTCATACGACTCGCATGTGATGCCAATAAGTTATGACTAGACGTTGGACCAAGAAACATTCCGTATGAGTAAAAACCGTGTGAGTAAAAAGGTTAGGTTAAGTTAGGTTAATCTGGTAGGTCAATAGGTCACGCATAGACCAGTTTTGGTTCTTTGGAGATGCATGGAGTATGGAGTTCAGTTGCTACGTCCAAGAGAAGTAGTCAGCCTTAAGAATGCCTGTGCTTGGCGCGTATTTTAACGGACTCTTTTGCCTTTTCGATACCTTTTGCAGTGTATCATACTGTGGGGACCCCAGATGCTTACAGTAAAAGGCATGCGTGAGTAAAAAGCTTGCATATTTTCTTCGTAAGGCATTTCATCTCGCTATAATCCGTCGTTCAGTCTTTTCGGAAATTTCATTGTATATCGTTTTTAGTGATTTCCGTACGCACTAAACTGGTTCGGTAACCAGACGGTTGGCACTTTGGCAATCTCGTCAGCTATTTCGTATCTCGGAATTCCAGTTCGGTTGCGACCTGGCATCCAGTTTATACGGAGGCTGCTACATATATATATATTTCTGGCCTAGGCAATCAGACATTTCCATTGGAAAGTTTGATATTTTTTGGCATATTTTCGTGCGATAATTTTTCACAACTTTCGACGTGAATTATCACGACAAGAGTGCATCGATGTACTAACATCTTTGTATGGCTACGAAGCACCATCCTATAGCACTGTGAAAAACTGGTACAACGAATTCAATCATGGCCGACGCTCGCTCAAAGACGAATTCCGCGAAGGTTGTCCAAAAACAGCCGATGCCGTACGTGAACTGATAATGCAAGACCGTCATGTAACATACCTTCAGATAGAGGCATGCCTATGAATTTCTCCCACCAGCATACATTCGATATTGCATGAACATCTGGCCGTAAAAAAGGTTTGTTCTCGTTGGATCACGCACAATTTGACAATCGCTCAAAAAAAGGCTCGTGTGGATTGGTGTAAAGAAATGCTGAAAAAATACGATCGCGGTGCTTCAAAAGACGTTTATAAGATCGTCACAAGTGACGAATCATGGATCTATGCGTATGAGCCCGAAACAAAACAGCAATCGACCGTGTGGGTCTTCCAAGACGAGCCAAATCCAACGAAAGTTGTTCGTGGAAGAAGCACTTCGAAGCAAATGGTGGCCTGTTTCTTAGGCAAAACTGGTCATGTGGCGACTGTTCCGCTTGAGCAACGTAGGACGGTCAATTCAGAGTGGTATACCACCATTTGTTTGCCTGAAGTCTTCGGAGAAATTCACCATGACAATGCGAGCTCTCACACATCGGCTCAAACCACCGCCTTTTTTACCGGCCAAAACGTCGAATTGATGGGTCATCCGCCGTACACCCCTGATTTGGCACCCAATGACTTCTTTTTATTCCCACACATCAGGAAAATAATGCGTGGTCAACGATTTTCGTCGCCAGAAGATGCTGTTGAAGCATTCAAAAACCATGTTTTGGAGGTGTCTCAATCGGAGTGGAAAAAGTGCTTCGAAAATTGGTTTGAGCGCATGCAAAAGTGTATAAATCTTGATGGAGAATATTTTGAAAAACAATAAAACCGTTTTCGTTGATAAATATTCCTATTTTCATTATTAGGCCAGAAAGAAATAGCAGCCCTCGTATGCAATGCGAGATGTTTGCCTTAATTGCTGTTGGGCTTTCGACGTACATACATATATATTGATCTTATTTAGGTTGTTTCCTCCGTTGTTAGTTATCTAAGCCACTTTCCTCGCAAAGACTTGCGCCTGCAAGATATTGCAATATTCTGGAGGCTAGCTTAAAGGGTTGTCTGAAATCCATAATATAAGATTCCTCTCTTGTAGCTCTTAGTTTCAAGTTAAAAACTGAACTATTTCAGGCTTCAGTGTTAAGCCACTTCACATTCAAAAAATCTCTTCTGTACAAATATTTTTTGGTTCACTGTAGGCTACTCATTCCAATAATAATTTACACACGGCTTTTATATAAACCGAAAAAAAACTTATTTTCAGCATACAAAAATTTCACAAAAATTTTTTTTATAGCTAATTTCATAATCATTGCCTTGGCTAATTTTATTAGACTCTCTTTTTGGCCTCATTTACCACAATTATATAAATATTTTTATGCTCAATGTGCTTTTGCTAATGCTTAATCCCTATATTATAATTCGAAATAAATTTTTAAGGCAACAAATTTTCGTAAGCGACAAGTTTTCAAACAAATTTTGAAGCATATAAACTTTATTCTTTAGAAAAACTCAAAAGTTAATTACGCAAACCTAAGTTGGTTCAAAAGAACGTCATGGATAATTTAAATTTTAAAAGTTTGAACTCAAACTTCATTTTGAAGAAGAGAAGAGATGAAAGCAGTGGCGGGTCCAGACGTTCTTTCTGGGGGTTTTTCTTTCAACATATTTCTATTATTGAAGTTATTTCGTAAAATCCTCTGCATTTAAAAGCAGTTTCAAACTCAAAGAAGCGAAGTCGTATCTCTCAGAGGAACCGAGAGCAAACTTAAGGGTGGTTTTCTTTTCCGAGGATATCGGAGATATTTCGTCTTGCCGTTGTTCACTACCCATTTGCCTCGCTTCTTTAACCAGTCTTTGGAACTCGTCTCAATACTTGTCCCGTCCATCTCACTTTTTGGACGGTGATGTCAGTCTTTACTCTTACGAAGACATCAAGCAGCTGGGTAGCGGCATTTTCTCAATTAAGGGTCTGGCCAATGCATCGTAATCCTTAATGCGTTGGGCGTGGTCGTCATCCCAGGCTGTTGTTTCCTTTTCATTGGCAGCGTTTTTTACGTGGTGGGTCCCAAACCCAGTGTACAACCATGGGGAAGGATGGTTCGCCTTCCACTTTAGCTCGCCTTCAAACGAATGTTCTTGGACTATCCAGAAAATACTTGGTCTAAGACCGAAAGTCGAGAGCTACTTCAGCCATATATTGTTTCTGGCCACTCCCAAGAGAATGCAAATCAGAGAACTTTTCTTACTTGCGTGAACTTCTATGCATGACTCCATCCGACAGACAGAAATATAATGATTTCAGAAAATAGGGATCTGAGCACACGCATTATGAGTTGTCATCACATCGCCGATTGAGACGAAATATTTTCAAAATTCTCTTTTAAATATTCACGTTAAGGTGTAAGTAATGTTCTTCTCGAAAGCAATTTTTCCAGCGACTTTTTTAACGATGTTCAGTTGGGCCTCATTGGAGAATACAATATGCCTATTCTTGATTGCTTAATAGAGACCGTTTGTGTAAATCCAGAAGAGTGAAAGAAGGTTGTTTAAGGGAAAACGTTGTTTGTGCTATGTTTGAAAATAACTGTATATACATACTATATACATATGTTAATTTATGAGCTATCAATATATTTCTACAAAAGTGTTAAATTTGTCGCTTATGTCATTTTGTTCGAAGATCTGTCTATATGTTGCTAATTCTTTAAGGATATTGGCGTACATAAATGTATCTACATATGTAATATACTTATTTACGATTACCAAATCGTTTGAAACCTAAAATTCATATAAATGTTGATTTTTGTTCCCATATTTTTGTTGTAATACATAATTACAACACCAACATTGTTCACACATATCTGATGCTCGTACATAAGTATGTATAAATATAGGAAAATCCTACCATAGAACCAATTGTGCAGAATTTCTTTCGTCATATCAATATACAAATCATACATACACACGTACATACATATATATTATATCGTCACCTAAAATGCAAAATAACGTAACATCACTTTTCATAAGTTTACTGGCGATGGAAAACCGATATAATCGAAACCACTCAAATTGAAACGAAATTTGAGTTTTGGTTATAATTAATAGTTATATATTGGTTACCAGACACTCATATATATTGGTTATCGTACACTCATATTGAAACGAAATTTGAGTTTTGGTTATAAAATGGTTATATATTGGTTACCAAACACTCATATATTGGTTACCAGACACTCATATATTGGTTATCATACACTCATATTGAAACAAAACTTGAGTTTTGATTATAAAATGGATGATTATATTTTATATCTGTCAGCGATTTTCGATTTTGTTTTTTTTTTGATGTTACGCTGTTTTGCACTTTAGGTGACGATATGAAGCTATAAAGATACATACATATACATATGTAAATAGTAGACACTTAAATGTTTCAGTAAGCCCATGCCCATAAGCTATATCTGTTATCGATCAATTACATATACATATAAAATCACTACATGCACATATATATAAATATTAGGGTGAGGCAAAATAAACTAAAAATGCATTTATAGCTTAAAATGAAAATGTGATCAGAAAAAAATAGATCTGAAAGACAAAATTTTTAGCTAGATTTTAAAAAGTTACAAAAGGCGTTAGAATTTTTTTTATATTAAAAATAACAAAAATTTAAGAACGTTTAAAATAAATTTTCTTACAATGCGGGTTATTATAGAGCGCAAAATTTTTGTAAAAGTCAATATTAGCGGAATTTTTTTATATGAAAATTTGTATATTTAAACGATTTGAAAAATAATAAAAAATTGAAAAATGAAAAAAATCTTTTATCAGCAAATTTTTTTCATTTCGAAAATTTTTTTATCAAAAAATTTGTGTATTTAAAGGATTTGAAAACTGAAAAAAAAAAATTTAAAAGAAAAAAGTCAACATTTTCCTGCATATGACTTCATTTAAAACCATAAATTCCTTAATAATTTTTTTTGACTCACCCTAATATCTATATATGTATATACATATTTATCATATAAAACATAATAAATACACCTAGTTGTACACATGCATAACTGTTATCATAATCTATTATATTTTAATTATTTGCTGTTTTTTATGTAAATAAATGATAAGTGTCTATTATTGGTAATACAGGGTGTTGCAACTTTACGTGTTTCAAACGGCGCTTAAAGACAAATGAACAGTGACTTAATAAATTCGTATGCCATAACAAATATTATTGTTATGTGCACATCTAATTAAAGTTTCATCGTTCGAAAAATGCATTAGGGTGCCCACAAATAATTAAATTTTTTTTTTTAACTTAATTTTTAAAATTTTTTTTATTTGATCTAATCTATTTAAAATTGCATTGTTGCAAAAATATACTAGGGTACTCAAAAATAATTAAAATTTTTTTTCAAATATTAATTTCTAAAATTTTTTTAATTGTTCTAAGAACAAGAAGAAACTTTAGCTGTGGCTATAATACTCTGCACAGGGGCATTTTATACAGCATGAAAGGGTAGAAAACGAGTTTTAAATTGATTTTGGTCAACCAATTTACGTACATACATACATACATATGTACATATGTATATGGTTGTTGTGGTCCGAGTTGAGTCACTTCTGCGAGTATATACAGACGGACAGATGAATCTGACCGACTCAGTTCGTGAACCGGATCATTTGAACATTTCAAGTGCCTCCGACGTTTCCTATTGGATATTACACATTTTTTGAAAAATACAATTTTTTGAAACACCCTAATGTACAAATATTTTAAAAGTTATGTGTTATTCAAATTTAAAATTTTAATTTTTGCCAGAAAAAGCAGTTCTAAAAAGCGCGAATAGCTATTAATAAATATTACATTTTTTTAACTACCCTAATGTACAAATATTTTAAAAGTTATGCGTTATTAAATTTCAAAATTTTAATTTTTGGCAGAAAAAGCTGTTACAGGGTATAAAAAATTAAAAATTTTGTAAGCACCCTAATGTAAAAATATCTTAAAAACTATGTGTTATTAAAACTAAAAATAAATAAATTTAATGCTTTTAAATTTAATTTCAAAATTTTAATTTATGGCATAAAAATCTATTTTAAAAAACGCGAATAGTTAACTCCAAACTTATTGTACCACAAATTTTATGTTGCACTGTAAACACTTTGGTTCATACAAACGCATACACATGTGCATATACATATAATTGAATTTTCTGTGTTTTCATTAATACATAAGAACTGCTCATTACACACAGGCACCTACATATATACAAAAGTATTCGTACATAGAATAAAAATAACGGTTTAAAAAAACAGCAGTTGAAAGAAAAATTGAAGAAAATATTTTTACGCTTTTAAGCTAACCGTAAGCTGCTGCTTTCTTCAGCCGCCGCTGCTTTAAGCTTTTATTTTTGTACATACACACAAAACACGCTCATTTACCATACATATATTATACTTATATCTTATAACTGTATGTGTGTATATAAAATTTATATTAAATAGCTGTAAGCATGCAAACGCTTTGCCAGTAATAACTTAAGCTCAGCTTTGTCTAAATTTTGACATGCTTCAATTTCATTATTTGTCATTGAGCACAAAACAAAAGTGCTAAAACTAATAACTGTTCTTAATTTCTCTTGCACCAAAAGGCCGACGCCGAAAAGGAGGCCAAATTGAAGAAGAAACAACAAGAAAAGGAGGAGAAAGAACGCAAGGAACGTGAAAAGAAGGAGAAGGAGGCGCTAGAGAAGGCTGCCAAGGAGAAAGCCGCCAAGGAAAAAGCCGCCAAGGCTGCTGCTGGCGCCGCCGCTGCGGGCATTAATGGTGTGTACAGCAAATTACATAAGTATATTTATATAATTATAATTTTCATTTGCTTGAATTACAGGCAATGATGATTTGAATGATTCCAACAAGTCAGAGAAATCAGGCAAAGGACGTGTAAGTATGCAACCAGCACACTGGGTGTCGCCATTCTACTATAAAGGGTGATCCATTTCGAGGTTCCTTAGTATTTTAAAGAAAAAACACAGAAACTTCAAATTTAATGGGGAATGTTTATTATGTTTATATTCGAAAGAACATTCCTTGGCATTTATTTTTTTAAGATTATCGCTTTCAAATGTTGTCCACGGCATCCGTTGAGTGCAATTTTCGATGACTCGTTCGAGCATTTCGACTGGTAACTGGCGAGTGACAAGCGTGATGCTCTGTTCCAAGACCTGAATCAAAGCGGGATTGTTCGCATAGACATTAGACTTCACATATCTCCACAGAAAAAAGTCTAATGGTGTGATATCACATGATCTTGGTGGCCATTCGATGAATCGTGAAGTTAGCACTCACCGAGAGTTCTCTCAATAAACTTATTGATTGATGTGATGTGTGGAAAGTGGCGCCGCCTTGTTGATCCCAAATGTCGCCGAGATCACGAGCTTCATTTTCATTTCATTTCATTGACGGTTACGTTCACACCGGCATCTTCTTTGAAGAATTATAGACCGATGATTCTATCGGCCCACAAATCACACCAAACCGTTATTTTTTCTGTATGAAATAGCATCTCTTGAATCTCTTCAGGTTGTTATTCGTCCCAAATGCGGTAAATTTAGCTTGTTTACATACCCATTGAGCCAGAAATGGGTCTCAGCGCTGAACAAGATTTAGCTTGAAAAAGTCTTGGAGCTTTTCAAGAGCCCATAGAGTGAAGCGATGTCAAAACTGAGCCGATGACCCATAGACCCAGAAATGGGTCTCAGCGTTGAACAAAATTTAGCTTGAAAAAGTCTTAGAACTTTTCAAGAGCCCATAGAGTGAAGCGATGTCGCTTGGGAAGGTCGAGCGGCTTCACTTCTTGCGCAAGCTGTGTTTTTTACGCTTTCAATTTAAGATTTTGACGTAAAATGCGACAAGTCTTTCCATACGTCAGTTCGAATTGCTGCATACGGTCTTCGTGTACACTCTCAGCGGCTTTACTGCGTGCTGGTCGTGGTCTATTCGGTCGTATATTATCCAATAATAAATGCTCATTACAGAATGTGAATTTTCGTAGTAAAATTGAAGGATTACTTACGAGTGATCTGTGAAAGAAAGGCTATTGGAAAAAGTACTTCTGCTTGGATCACCCTCTATATACCTCAGCTGTAAATTGAATAGTTTGTACTACTGTTATCTATTATAATGACAAATGCTCCGCCCACACAAGTATGCTTAGCGCGTACGAAGTGCGTTTCTGCCGAAGTCATGTCCACATCCGATGTGTTGTTATTGTGTACAGCGAACAGCCTGCATATGAGTGCATAGATGTCTCCAAGCTGTTTTTCCAATTCTATGGATTTTTATTTGTAGCGCATTTGCCCCCACCCCCGTCAAATTTATGTAACTTTAAATTAAATAGAACTTTTAAGTTAAGAATTAGTATGTATAACTTAGTGTACCCATTATGTATGTAAATTGTATGTCTTGCTGTAGTGTACTCTTAAGTTTTACCTAATGATTTATTTGATTAGTGTTATATTTTTATTTATTCCCCCTTTATTTTTTGTTTTCTTTCTTTTTTAAACTTGTATGCAATTGGAAATATTTATGAATCAACGCATGTGCTAAACTGAATTTGATAACTTTTCGCGTGAAAACACATGATTGGTGTAAATCGACACACAACAGGGTGGTGGTCTCTTCTCGTCCGGTCGCAAGAGCAAGAGCAGCTCGCCGACAAAGGAGCCGAAGGATAAAGATAAGTCCGGCAAGGCGAAGGATGGCAAGAGTGGTGAGTTGGTATACGCTGACTTGGAACTGGCTGCAGCCAATAATCAAGCCAATGATGATAACAATCGTGCCTCACGTCAACCTGGCCACACTAGACCCTATGAATACTCAGATGGTACTGGTGAAACTAGCCCCACGCGCAAATCATACATTCCCGGTGGTTTCCGTTATGATCAGGATCCGCAAAGCGGTAGGCAAGCCGGTCAAGATGGTGATGGACAATTGTCGCCCACGTCTGCACAAAAGAAGACCGCAATTGCCTTCAATTATGCGCCTGGTCATGATGATACGCTGAAGAAGACCGCAGAGAAATTGAAGAGCGGTCAGCTGTCGCCACGCACACGTGAAAAGCTCAATAAGGGTCAGTTATCGCCCACAACACGCGCAAAACTACTTAAAGAAGCCAATCTTTCGCCGACCACACGTGCTAAATTGCAAGGTAGTGCCGTCGATGCGGCTGCCGCACCGCTAACTGATGCACAAAAGCGTTCTTATTCACCTTCCAAAGGTCAGTCGGCCGGTTATACTTCAGGTGCTCCGGGTAGTTATAAGCCATTAGTGGATCCCACAGCGGCATTCCTTGAATCCGAACGTTATAACAGAGATCCGTCGGCTGGTGCCGGTGCTGCGGCTGGTAAAGCTGCTACCGATGGTAAGAGTGCTGCAGTTGCCGGCGCAGCTGCCGGCTCACCTGCTGGTAAAGGCAGAGGTAGCACACCGGTTACGCCTACAAAAGCAGGTAGTGGTTTGGCTGCCGGCGCTGCGGCTGGTGGTGCTGCAGCAAAACCGAAGAAGAAGCGCGTCAAGATTATGGTAATCACATCCAAATTTGATCCCAACACCAAACGCATTGATGCTGAAAATGGCGTCATTGAACACTCCACGGGCATACTTGATCCGGAGACTGGCTTGATTGATAGTAAATATGGTCAGCTTGATCCGAAAAATGGCACTTTATTGGCTTTGAATACGAAGACGGGCAAAAATGAAATTTATCAGGGTGAAGTTGATCCCAAAACTGGCAATGTACACTTGGTTTCCGGTGTTGCTGATCCCAATACTGGACGTTTAGACGAGAGTTTGGGACAAATCATTTGTGTAACACCACAAGATAATCCAGTTGTGGAACTGATTGTTATCACAAGTCGTATTGATCCCGCCACGGGTAAGGTTGATACAGTTAACGGTGAAGTTGAACGCTCGCTGGGTGTACTCAATGTGGATTCGGGTCTACTTGATACTAAATATGGCGAAATAAATACCAGAACGGGTGAGCTAAAAGCGATTGATCCTAAGACCGGCAAAATTGTTGTAACTAAAAATGTGAAAGTCGACCCATCCACTGGTCAGATAACGTTATTGGGCGTCACAGATCCGAAAACAGGTAAACTGGATAACACACAAGGACGCATTATTGAAGTCGGACAGCAAATTGATCCAATTGTGGAGGTTACCTCGCTGGCTGGCAAATATGATTCCAAAAAGAATATCATCGATCCAAAAACGGCACAAGTTGAAACTTCAGGTGGCCAATTCGATCCGAAGGCTGGCAAAATCGATACGAAATATGGACAAATTGATTTGGTTAAGCATACAATTACATTCACTGATCCCAAATCGGGCAAAACCGTTACACGTGATATCAAAATTGATCCAGCAACTGGACAAATTGTGCTTAAGAATCAAATCAATCCGAAGAATAACAAACCCGATAAAGATTATGCACGCATTATATCGTTGCGCATTGTACAGCAACGTGTTGATCCCAAAACGAAAGCGCCCATTGCACAAGTCAGCTCGGCGAAGGACAAAGAAATTATTGTCGATCCGAAATCGAATCAAATTTGGATGCCGACCGGTGCTAGCGATCCGAACACAAAAGAGTCACAATACATTTCCAGCAGCGTGGATCCAAAGACCGGCTATGTTATCACAATTTACGGTTATCTCGATCCGAAAACGAACGAAATCAAGAAACAAAACAAACTCGATCCCAACACCACCAAAATCGAACCATCCTCAGGCAAAATTTACACAGCCACCGGCGATGTTGACAAAACTACTGGTGAACCACTCTATGCCACCACCCAAGTTGATCCGGAATCCGGCGATGTGTACACCAAAGTCGGACGTGTTGATCCCAAAACTGGCAAAATTGTCATTGTACGCGTACTGCTCATCTCCAAGACGGATGAGCGTGGTCGCCCTGAAGAAATCGATCCAGCGACATGTGAAATCGATCCGGTCTCTGGTCGAATTCTCAAGTTCTTCAATAAAACTGTTTATGTTTATACTATGATTGATCCAGTAACAGGTGAAATTGTACAGGTTGATCCAAATGATCCACGCTTTGCGGGCGCACGCACCACCGTCACACAGACTATGACACTAACAGGCGAAATTGATCCAGTAACCGGACGTATTAAGAGCGAATACGGTGACATCGATCCAAATACAGGCGATATCGATCCAGCCACAGCAGTACGTGATCCCGTCACAGGCAAATTAATTCTTAATTATGCACAAATCGATCCATCGCATTTCGGCAAGGAAGCCCAAGTCAGCACTACCACCGAGACCGTACCAATTACGCGCGAGCAGTTCTTTGAAGGCGTCAAACATATGGGCAAGAATGCGCTGCGACGCGACTCCGAAGCCAGTTCGGACGATGATATGACACAACAGTATGGCAGTGAGCATATCAAGGATATGGTGCTGAACAGTCCCAAAAATGCGGATGGTACAACAGTAACTACGACCACAACCAAACAAACGGGCAAATTCGGCACACCGACTGTGGTGAAAACGACCACAAAGCAAGTACTCACCAAGAACGATGACGGCGTGACGCACAATGTGGAGGAGGAGGTGCGCAATTTGGGTACCGGCGAGGTCACCTACTCAACGCAGGAACACAAGGTTAGCAAGTCATACTTTGAGTAAGGTTCTTACTATAGCTAGTTTAGCGCACGTGTGGTAGTTTGAAAGCAATTGAAGTTATTAGAGTTTTGCTCTGAATTTATGTTAATACGAATGTGTTTTTAGTAGCACCGAATTCGGTTAAAAGTTTCGCACTTTTGTGAAGTTCGAAATTATATTCTGTACTCATTTTCGTAAGTAATGAGTATCTGAATTTATTGGTTAGTATTTATAGGCAATCAGTTAGCTAGAACTTTTAATTTTTACACATAATTTTTAACGGTATGCCCCAATTGGTTCGTCAGCTTTCGTGAATGCTATTCCGAAGTTTATGTGGAGTAAGTAAATTGTAGTTGAATATTTGTAGTAAAGTATTTAAGTTTGTACGAATGATGCATGAATTTAATGTTTATGAGCTTGTTGTTTAATTCCGATGAAATCATTTAACCACATATAAGAAACCCCCATTTAGAGTTTTCAAGATTCTCATACATAGCTATGCATATATACCTACATTTCGCTGGGAACCCATCAAGTTACTAAAAAGTTTATATTAAGTACCAGTATATACCTATTTTGCACCCTTAGTTAAAGCAATATCTGAAAGGATTTGCAAAGCGCATTACGTCGAAGCAAAGGGTTAAGATCAAGTAGGTCTATCATACCGCTACCTCGAATATCTCGTTATGATACATTTTTGAATAATGAATAATTTCATCAACCTTACTTACGACACAGACTTTGACAGATCTTCGGAACTATCCACATATTCGAACATCCATTGACAGAAAATACACGAATATTGAGTATTGAAGTTTTGCAGTAATTCGGTTAATCGGAATTACGAATTTCCGGTAAAAATGCATATTTTTATGGAACACATAACTGTTGTTCGAAATTAAACTTTTAGGTTATGCCAAATTACGAATTTCGGAAATTTAATGGAATGTTCGAAAATACGTCGACCGAAAACTTAAAAATATTATGGATTATTTTCGGATAGAACACATAACTGTTGTTCGAAATAAAATTTTTTTGGATATAATGAATTACGAATTTCCGAGATTTAACAGAATATTCGAAAATACGTCGACAGAAAAGTCCCAAATATTATGGATTTTATTCGGATAATCCATTGTTCGGAATTCAACTTTTTTGGTTGTGCCGAATTACGAATTTTCGAAATTTAATGGAATGTTCGAAAATACGTCGACCGAAAACTTCCAAATATTATGGATTATATTCGGATAATCCATTGTTCGGAATGAAATTTTTTGGATATACAGAACTACGAATTTTCGAAATTTAATAGAATGTTCGAAAATATGTACGTCGACAGAAAACTTAAAAATATTATGGTTTATTTTCGGATAGAAAACATAACTGTTGTTGGAAATAAAATTTTTTTGGATATAGCGAATTACGAATTTCCGAAATTTAACAGAATATTCGAAAATACGTCGACAGAAAAGTTCGAAATTTTATGGATTGAGGTTTTGCGACTATTTGGTTAGCCGGAATAACGAATTTCTACTTAAAATATAGTTTCGGTTATCAGACATAACAATTGTTCGAAGTTTAAGCGAATGTTCGAAAATCCGTCAACAGAGTAGTGCTGAACGTCGTGGATTCCGTTTTTGCAATAATTTGGTTATGCGGAATTATAAATTTCTGGTAAAAGTGCATATTTTCGAATATAATGAAACCGAATTTTTTTGGATATACTGAATTACGAAATTCCGAAATTTAATGAAATGTTCGAAAATCCGTCGAGAGAAAAGTTCCAAATATTATGGATTGCACTTTTGCGATTATTTGGTTAGCCGGAATTTCGAATTTCTGCTTAAAATGCATAGTTCCCGGTATTAGGCATAACATGTGTTTGAAATTTAAGCGAATGTTTGAAAAACCGTCGACAGAGTAGTCCTGAACGTTGTGGCTTCCGTTTTTGCATTAATTTGGGGTTATGGAACTACGACTTTCCGGGAACAATGCATATTTCCGAATATAATTAATAATTTTTTGGTTATGTCGAATTACGAATATCCGAAATTTAATAGAATGTTCGAAAATCCGTCGACAGAGAAGCTTCAAATATTATGGACTGCATTATTTGGGTATCCGGTATAATGAATTTTCATTTAAAATGCCTATACGCGGCTACTTTACCTAACAATTGTTCGAAATTTAAGAAGACAGGTATTTTCCTTTTAATACATACATATATGATAATTTTCTTTCAACTTTGTTGATGTTCGGAAACGCCTTTCTTATGTTTTGACAAATAATTAATACAAATATATTTTTCAACTCTCTATTTTTAGAGATTAATAAGACCTTAACAGCAAATCTCTCAATTTCTAGCTATTTAAGTATTAGACCTTTGCAGCAGATCATACATTTTTGTGTTCTGGACATCCAAAAATAATTTTCGAAATTCGAATTTTACATTTAGTTCTCCGAATATTGATATTCCGTTCAAAGTGTTGAAAATTTTGATTAAATCCCTCCCCTAAAGAATTTTAAAGATTTCTAGCATTAGAAATTTCAAAATAGTATACCGCGCTCCTTGGAACGAGTTGTTCTTTTCAAGAAACTCTTCCTGCTTGTTCAGTTTATATTTTAGTCCAACACTGAGGGTGTATTTTTCGTGCGTGATGAATATATATGGGTACACCTAATATAAATAATATCAGAGAAGCAGGCTACACGGATTTATAGTAATCCAGATCCAGATCCTTAAAGCGAGGTAAACCTTTTGGGAAACTCTTACTGCTTGTTCAGTTTATATTTTAGTCCAACACTGATTGTGTATTTTTCATGTGTGGTGAATATAAGGTAACCTAATATCAATAATATCAGAGAAACAGGGTGAATCGATTTATAGTCATCCAGATCCAGATCCTAAAAGCGAGTCAATCCTTTCAGGAAGCTTTTACAGTTTGTTTAGTTTATATTTTAGTCCAACACTGATGGTGTATTTTTCATGTATGGTGAATATAAGTCCATCTTTTATAAATAATATCAGAGAACCAGGGTCTGTGAGCAGTTTTATAGCACCCAGCTTCGAATACAGTTTGAAGCTCTGTCGTCAACCGCACACTGAAAATAAAGCAGCTGCCATAGCATATTTTTTTTATTTGTGCAACCCTGCTTTAAACCATTGTGCTTTGCTAAACAACGGTATTAAAAAAAATCTTCATTATTAACCATTTACATTTACTTATGACATTTTTTGTTTTTTGCAATCATTTCAACAACCTGGTTTGCTTTCATTTCCTTTGTTGTACACTTATGACGAAATATACGAAAAATAAAAAAAAAAAACAAAAATTAAAAACCAACTAACCAGGCTGATGCCGATGTGAGCGGTGCTTATGTAACGGCCACCGCCGTAACCACGCGCACAGCCACAACCCACGAAGATCTAGGCAAGAAGGCCAAAACCGAACAACTCGAAGAGAAGACCGTGGCGACAACGCGCACCCATGACCCCAACAAGCAGGAGCAGCGCGTCGTTACGCAGGAAGTAAAGACCACAGCCACAGTGACCAGCGGCGATCAGGTAAGCGACAAGCGACAAGCCACGAGCGAGTAACTAGTAACGAGAACAGTAACGAGAGCGCTTAGTAGTGCCGCAGGACTCGCGAGTTTTGTGGCGCGCTCAAGCAGCGTTGCATGTTTCCCACATTATTATTGCACGTTTTATTTCTTTTTAGTTTTCATAATTAATAATTTCATAATTAAATTAAAGCGTTTCTTTACTTTGCATTATATTTATTTCGTCTACTCGTATGTTGATTGATTGCCGTACTCGTTGATTGCATTTAACCGTACTGTTGTATGAAATGAAACTAATAAATCGAACTGTGTTTGCAATGTGTTTGCCATATATAATTTGTACCAAAAAAAAAAAAATCGAAAAAACGCAATTAACAAACTGTAGTTCCGAGACCGTGGAGACAGTATTTCATCGACTAGCTCTGGCGACTCGGGCACACCCATCGATGGCCCATACGACGGGTCCAGTGTGGTGCGTACCGCCTACGAAAAGGTTTGTCTCATCAAAAAATAACACACATACACACCAACACACATAAATCACATATGATCCATTCAATATTCCACTTTTTCACTTTTCTATATATCATATATATGTATGTATTTAGTATAGATGTAGTCTCCTCATATAGCATTTTCCTAGTAACTATAAATGTACTCTTATATTGCGCCAAGTTCCAGTCGTTCATTGTTCACATATCATCCACAGCAGCCACACTTTGTTTTGGCAGTTCTGACGACAAGAAAATACTAATAGTTCTTTGTTGTATTTGCCGTTTTCAGGGACATGGTAGCTACGCCGCTGTACCCGGTCCACATGTTGAACAAACCCGCGTCATTTTAGGTGAGGACACACCTGGCTACTCCGGACACGGCGAAATCGTTTCAACACAAACGCTCAGCAGCAAAACGCGAACTGTGGAAACTATTACCGTAAGTTGGAACTCAAATCGAAACTAATTAGAGTTTCGTTATTGACTCTACGTAAGTTATACCCAAGGCATTATACTTCCTTTGAAAAAAAGCGTATTTCTAAACTTATTAGAGCCGAGCAGATGCCTTTGAAATGATTAAACAGTGAACGAAATTCATAGTGGGCTGAAAGCCATTGGCAACGAAACTTTCTACCACGGCGCCCTACCTTTTTTCGACCTTAAATCGAGGTGGAGAAGAGGAAGCGGGGCTTGGTAGAACTTTGTTGGTTTAAAAATGGGTTTTCTCTATTTGCGGCGGAGCTATGGGTTCTGTAGAATATTTGTTGGAGATTAAAGTAAAAGTCCCAAAATGTGGATTTTTGATTTTTTCACAAAACTTTTGCGGTTATGTGAAAAAATGTTGAGACAATAAGTAAGAAAGAGCTAGGTTCGGTAGTAGCCGCATATTTGATACTCTCGCAACTTGCAAGAGTCAACACCAGAGAAAACCTTAAGATGTAAAACGTCAATCAGAGTATCGGAATTTAATCAATTTTATATATACTCTATATAACTCATACATTGACCGATATTTTCGACATAAGATTTGTTAGAAAAACGAAAATCATTATACGTACTATGTGGAAGTTAGGATAGTATCGACCCGTTTTTTTCTATTAACTATTATCCTAGCACATACTAAAAAAAAATTCTCTGTGTTTCATTAAAATCCAATCATATGGAGCAAAGTCAGCCGAAGTCAACCCATTTTTGACATACAGACATGCCATTGTTAGAGAAGGATTATACCGCAACAAATAAAATTATCAATTACACTTCGAGAGGCCCGACGATTTAATTCGCCGAGAGCTGTGAAATTTACTCACGCTGACCGGCTATTTTATCACTATTTACCGTTATCTCGTTCCGAAAACAAACGAAATCAAGAAACAAAACAAATTCGATCCGAAGACCGCCAAAATCTAATCATTCTCAGGTCAGATTTATACAGCCACGGTGATGTTAACCAAACTATTGGCGAACCATTTTATGCCACCACCCAAGTTGATCCGGAATCCGGCGATGTGTACACCAAAGTCGGACGTGTTGATCGCAAAACTGGCAAAATTGTGATTGTACGCATAGTGCTCATCTCCAAGATAGATGAGCGTAGTCGTCCTGGAGAAATCGATACAGCGACTTGTGAAATCGATCCGGTCTCTGGTCGGATTCTCAAGTTCTTCAAAAAACTGTTAATTTTAGAAGAGTACAGAAAAAAATTAAAAACTAAAAAAAGTAAAAAATTTCAAAAATTATGAGCTGACGAAGTGGGGGGTCTCTAAAAATTTCCACGTGACCATACCCATGATTTTAACCCTTCTAGTTATCTGAAACCAAAAAAAAAGATTATTAATATGGAATAATGTCGCAATGGCCGGAACTATGGGGAAAGTGGGGAAATTTTTTTTCACAAAATGGCGACTGCCTGAAAAAAAAAGTTTTTTGGATCACTTTTTCTGACTATTTCGATTTTTTTAAAAATAATAAAAATAAAAATTTGGGGATGGGGCTAGTTCCAACCTTTGACAAAGCCTATATCTATAAAAATTTCAAGTAAATCGATCCAGTAGAACCTGAGAAATCGTGGGTATCGTTCCGAAAAAGTCAGTTTTGAGAAAAACGCGTTTAAAGTTTAGGAGACAATTCTAGTGAACCCGGACGCCACGTCACAAAATCGGCTGTATCTCCGAAAATAAGTCGAATTTTGAAAAATCCTTCCAAGGTCATATTTTTGAACGTCTAAACTTTCAAGGTATGCAAAAAAAATCGATTTTTTCAAAGTCCTAGACAAGAATACCCCCTTAAAAAGTAGCTAATGATGCCTTGGGTATATTATTATAAAATTTCCAGTGAACTACTTAAGTAATTGTATTTGTTTCAGCTTAAAACTGTATATTTTGTATATATGTATCTGTGAAAGTTCGTCTATTTTATCTAATTAAAATATCAAAAATAATATCTGTAGTTGCATTATACGATTTGCGGTATATGTGTATGTCAGCAGCTCTTGTTTGTCCAAAATAGTGTAAAATATGAAGTGCTTTTGGGGTTGGCGGTGTTTTTTCTAGCTGTAAGCTTGAAATATGCGCCGAAAATTTGCAGAAGAAATTTGTAATTTATGGTTTTTTTACTTGTTACTCTTCTCAGGAACATTGGACCGATAGCAGGTTACGTCATTACATCTGTTTGAGAGTTGTGGTCTTTGCGCCGTCTCACTTGATTTTATTTTTGCTAATTTATGCAGTACCGACTTTCGTCATGGTAGTTGAGGTCCGCCCCGACTTCTGCTTCCTTGCGCATTCCAGTCAAGCGAATTCCAGTACTTATATTGAAGGCTGCAGTCTTCCTGAGAGTATGATCTATCCAGCGCAATTTCTTGCAATTATTATTATATATTTATTGCGCTTAGTTGCTTGTAGCTTGGACCCAGTGTGTTCTGCAGTTGATTCGTGAACAATTGTTGTTTAAGGCTTGGAGTCTGTGAGTGATGTAGTTCTGGATCAGTCATGTTTTGCTTCCATACACCAGCGTCGACTTCACGCAGGCGTTGAATATTCTGTGCTTTGTGTTTCTGAAGATTTGCGAGCTCCAAATGCCGATCTATCGCCCTTCTCCAGTTTAGGTCGACACCGACTTTTGCTTCCTTCGGATTCCAGTCAAAAGAGATCTCAAAACTGTTTAGAGTCTTCCTCAAACTGTGGCCTATCCAGCGCCAATTTCTCTGATTAATTTGTTCGATCCGGGTTTATCTTTTTGTAAGCTCTATAGCCTTGGTTGCTTGAATAGTTGATTCGTAGTGAGTAATTGAGTTCTAGACCAGCCACCTGTCGCTTCCATACATCTGCGGAGACTTCATGTTTGCGTTGAATATTCTACGTTGTGTGCTTCCGGAGATTTGCACGCTCCAAACGCCGCTTTTACCTAGTGCTTTCTACAATTGGCACCCGATTCTGCTATTCCGCCAGTTTTTGTATAGATTCCGAGACAACAGAAACTGTCGACGAACTCGATTTTATGATTGCCAATCTTTAATTGACTTCCGCAGGAGACTTGGACGCTCATAGTCTTTGTTGTTGCGTTGTTAATTTCAAGTCCGACTAGTTTATTGACTTTTCTTGGGGTCGAAGATTCTATGATTTTGAGATTGTAGGGAAATGTTATTTGCAAAGTTCAAATCCTCTAGTTGCCATGTGAGGTTTCAAACTTTACCTGTTTTCTTGTTCTTTTCTTGTAACATTGTCCGGGGCGAAAGCAAATAGAGAAAATAAATTGGAATTACCTGTAGTACTTCGGAGCTTTGGTGCCTACAGACTCGTTTCTTGAAAATGACAGCGACGAGTTGAGTTGATTTAGTTTTTGTTGTTGTAGCGTCAGAAAACATTTCTGAAGTAATTTCGAGGCATAGTACCGGGTTGACAGTCGTTAGCTGGACAAAAATCCGAGTCCGTTTCTGTTACTTATATCCTACTGTTATGGGAACGGGTGGACTTAGTCATGCCCGTTTGTATATACGCCAACTGGTCCTTCGGTTTTTAAGTTATCGCTCTGAAATTTTGTACATGTCCTTTTCTTTTCAGGAAGTTACTCATTTGTCAGAACCGTCGATATCGGCTCTCTATAGATAATAGCTGCCATATAAACTGAAGGATCCAATTCAAGTTTTTCTATGGCAAGCTTTTCCATGTGACAAGATACTTTCACGTAATTTGGCAAATATTATTGTCTAAAGCAATGCCGCTATATGCAAATAAATTTTTCATATCGGACCACTGTAGCATAGAGCTGCCATACAAACCGATTGACCAAATTCAAGTGCTTGCAAAAAAATCTCTTTTATTTGCGAAGGAAAGTTCAGGTTTCGTAGGAGATGAATTTGAGGTTTCTAACTGTTTTTCTTGGTCACATGGTCTTTTTCGTGGTCTCACGAGAGATCCGTTTATTTACTTAATTCTAAACTAACTGTTGTTTCAATTTTAATATACAAGTATACCATAAAAAATAATATAAAATCTCTAAAAACATTTTCTCTAATATTAACGCTCCTCATACTCTTTCACAGTATAAAACCGAACGTGATGGCATTGTGGAAACACGTGTTGAACAGAAGATCACCATACAATCCGATGGCGATCCAATTGATCATGACAAGGCATTGGCTGAAGCAATTCAGGTGAGTTTTGAAAATCATTACCATTGCTGATCGTCGTCTTAGAAACTATAAATCATAACTTAATTGCTAATTTCCGTTTTTTTTTTTTTTTTCAAAATGTGCAGGAGGCGACAGCTATGAATCCAGACATGACAGTGGAGAAGATTGAAATCCAACAACAAACGCAGTAAAACCATACTTCAGCTTCGCACACATCCAATAAACAGAGAGTATCAAATACAAAGTAGTGACCGATCTACATATTATATATATATATATATGTATATAAATATATGTACATACATATATAAACGATGTATTTTACATACATATATGTATGTGTATTTACATATATGCTACAACTCATTTTAAAAGCACCCGCACACATGCAAAGTGAAAGTGAAAGCAGAGAACGAAAAAAAAATCAAGCCACCCTTATATACACACATACACATATATACATACATAAATAAGCGTTTAAAAAGAAGCAGCGGAAATACTACTATAAAGCACACAATAAGCAAATGAAAAGAAATCGTCTATTTTTTATTTACATTAATTTTATAAAAAATTTATATTTAAGCTGACAGCAAGTAAATTACAATTACCAATTACCAATTACAAATACAATTACAATTAAAATGAAAATACATAATTAATGCTATAAAAAGTAAAAATGCAAAATTTCAACTAACAACTTAAGTTAAAATAAACGAAATGCTTTTATTATTATTATTATTATCTTTGTAATGTTGATTTTTATTATTATTATGTGTAATAAAATATAAATACAAACAAGTTCAAATTGTATATGCATTCAAGTAAACGCAGACAAGTATTTTGTACAACAGTGTAGCAAGAAAAAAAGTGTAAAAAAAGATCCCACATAAATGTAAATGCAGCTGCAAACCGATGCACATTAGGGTGGGTCAAAAATCGAAGTTTTTTCGCTTTATTCGCTAAAAATTGTGTTCTTAGAGACCGCTACGACTCAGATTTGGCTATTATCGCGTAAGCGTTGTCTTTGCCAATAAAGAAAAGGAAGACACTTCTAAGAAAATCTCGTCAAGAGTGAATGGTTAATTGCAACGCGAAGGTCCTCGCTCTGACATTTTTACATTTTTTTGCTATTATCAGTTACAAAAATTCATAACTCGTGCCATGTCCTTCAAAAAATATTTTGTTTTATGGATTTTGTACGAAATTGAATGCTCTATAAAAGAGGTCTAGTACAATGTTTTCGTAAATCGAAGCGTTTAAAAGATAATAATTATTGAAGTGCGACTATTTTCAGGCAATATTTTTTTCTTCTTCAAATTCTAAAACTCATAGTTTTTTAGGCAATTTACTGCTCCACATAAATGGTTTCTTATTTCTTTTAATTATTATTTTATATTATTTATTTATATATTTTATTTTTATTATTTTTTTAATAAACTTTTTAATTATTTATTTTTTGATTACTATTTTTTAATTTTTTTTTTTTTTAATATTACGTTATATTATTTTATTATTATTTATTTTTTTATTACTATTTTTAAAATTTTTTTTAATATTATGTCTTTATTATTTTTAATTTTTATATATTTTTTTTTTTAATTTTATGGTAGTGTTACTATTTAAGGCAATTGTTTTTTCTTAGGAATCTTATAACTGACAAAAAAAAATCATTATAAATCCTAAAACTCATAGTTTTTTAGGCAATTTACTGCTCTACACTCAATCGGTTTCTTATTTCTTTTTAATTATTATTTTATTATGTTATTTTATAATTTTTTATTTTGGAATTTTTTTAATTAACTGACAAAAAAATCCCATTTTTATAGGGCAATCATCACCTTATTTTTTATTAATACTATTTTTAATTTGTTTTTTTTTTAATATTATGTCTTTTTATTATTTATTTTTATTATGTTTTTTATTATTTATTTTTTTTTAATTTTATGGAAGTGTGTGTGACAATTTAAAGGCGAGATTTTTTTTCTTAGGAATCTTATAACTGACAAAAAAAAATCATTATAAATTCTAAAACTCATAGTTTTTTAGGCAATTTACTGCTCTACATAAATGGTTTCTTATTTCTTTTAATTATTATTTTGTATTATTTATTTATATTTTTTATTTTCTTATTATTTAATTATTTTTTTATTAATACTATTATTTAAATTTATTTTTAATATTATGTTTTTATTATTTATTTTTAATTATTGTATTTTTTTTTTAATTTTATGGAAGTGTGACTATTTTAAGGCAATTTCTTTTTCTTAGGAATCTTATAACTAGAAATTTTTTTAATTTCCAAACTCATTGTTTTGTAGGAATATCTTTTAACTATTTTCTATATTACTATTTTGCTATAATTTCTTATTATTGTCTATATAACTTTTTTATTTTATTATTATTTTATTATTAATTTTTTTTTTATTATATAATTTTTTATTTTTGTATTATTTTTATTATTTATTTTTACTTTTAAATATTTTTTTCTTCCATTTCTTACGTTAGTTATCTTGTAAACGCTTAACTTAATCGACTAATTATAGGAGACCATTTTGTAAAGTATTTAATTTCCTACAAAACATCTGAAACGGGATATATTTTCAAATATTTGTAAGCGAGTTTTGAATTTTCTACATGATAATTAGCAAAAAATAAAAAACTTTAAGGCGGAGTACCTGCTCGTTACAATTAAGGGCTCATACTTGGAGAAGCTTTCTTAGTGGTGCCTAAGAGCATATTTTTCAGAGTGCAAAGCGAAAAAAAACCAAAAACCACCAATAGATTTTTATTTACACACCCTAATACACATAGCATCTAATACGTATATGTATTTAGAACAATGCACAAAATATAATGCATATTTAGCTGCGACATTTTGAATTTTCAAATATTCTACTTTACGACGCAAGCGCAGGAAAATTTGTGCATAAATTACGGAATCTAAAAAATTTAAATAAAACAAACACTCATTTCTATAAATATGAACACTTTTTGTTTCATTTCATTTTTGTAGGTTTTCGTTTTTTTCATACCCCGAACAGGTTATTTTAAGTTTGCCGACCGTTTGAAGACTTTTCTTCATTAAATTGTTTTTTTCGTTGGCTGTAAGACATGTAGCGTCGTTTTGTTGGAAATAAAGGTTCATCACATTAACATACTCCAATTCCGGCACGATAAACTCATTATCCATGACTCTACAGTGTTCCCCATTCACTGAACATTACGACCGATTTCATTTTTGACGAAATATGAACCAATGACTCCCTCTGCCCACAGTGAATTCTTCAGCATGTAACGGCGTTTCAAAAATGGCTTCATCGTCAATACAAATACGACAATTTTGTTTATTAAAGATACTCTGCTCGACTGTGTGACTTCTACCGCGTCTCTGAGCATGCGCATTATCGACCAGGGGAAACGTGGTGCGAAATCTATCCATGGTTGCTCGAATAACCTTGCATATCGACCGAACGTTGGACTCGAAGCGCTATGCGTCGCGCTAACTGATCCCTTATTTCGGTTGTAAAATAAAAACTCAGATTCGAAATTCGAAAGCAAATATTTCGGTTTTGGGGGCCTTGCTTCGAAAACGGACCTTAATTTTTTGTTTGTTTATAAGCCAATCTTTCGCGTTTTGGAAAAATATCAAATCAAACCCAGTTTGATACGTTTGACAATACGTTCTGCCTAATCTGTGTTTGCTCTTTATATTTTTCAAATAAAAATTTAGCTTTAGAAATCATTTTTGAAGTACAATCTCTTCACGACTTAACGCTCTGTTCTCACACAGTTCATGACATTGTAATTGACAATCAAATTTCAATGATAAAGTAAGACATCACCGTGATTTCTTCATCACATTTTGATATATTCATAGCTTTTGAATTTCAGAAAATTTAGTTTTAAAAGTTTAGTTTTTATTATTATGTTTATACCCTGAACAGGGTATATTAAGTTTGCCACGAAGTTTGTAACACCCAGAAGGAATCGTCAGAGACCCTATAAAGTATATATATAATTATTGCAGTATGTCATAGTAGAAAGATATTTAGCCAATATCCGTCTGCCTGTAAATCTGTGTTTGCCCTTCAAATTTTTGAAGTAAAAATTTAGCTTTGGAAATCATTTTTGAAGTACAATCTCTTCACGGCTTAACGGCCGATATCTGATTCTACTATAACATATAGCCGTCATACAAACTGAACGATCGGAATCAAATGCTTGTATGGAAAACTTTCACATTCGACAAGATATAGTCACGAAATTTGGTATATATTATTTTCTAAAGCAGCAATGTAATCTCCGAAGAAATTGATGGTGCAACCGAAGTTAACGTATTTTTTTGTTTTAATTTGTTTTCTAACGAGTTTGACTTGATAGATTGTCATACATGTTTCAATTAAATAAGGTTATGTTAAATGGAATGTCTGCTGCAAGTTAGGAAAAAATTTTATTATTATTAAAATGCCTTTAATATTCTTTTATTTTGTTTTTAAGGTTTTCTGACTGTGGAGAACCGTTTTTACAGTTCAGCAGTAGGGTATCAGCTCTCAGTATATGATCGCCTGCCGATCTCGCCATACACATAGCAAAATCTTTAAGATAGATAATTTCAAAGTACTTATATTCAAAACCAATTCGACCAACTTGGCCATGGTGAGGATGAATGTCGGTAGATATATACTGAAATTTAAGGAATGCATATTTCTTTTGAATTTTCGTATTAAATTATGCCTGCAAAAACACATTTTTATTGGCTGGTACATTTCAAAAACATAATTTTGTATTATAAATGCCAAGAAAACAGCTGATTTTGACATTACGAGTGAAAGCTCTTACGACAAATTGTTGGTTTTGTGCATTCTTATCATTTTTTTTTACTTTTCTTATTCATTTATCGCTCCAAAAATCATTTCTATTTTTGCATTTTAAAATTAAGGAAAACAGCTGATTTTGACATTACGAGTGAAAGCTCGTATGACAAATTGACACAATCTTTTGTTTTTGTATCATTGTTGTCACACTTAACAAAATATTATGGAATTACGTATACTTGATTTTAAAAATTGTGTTTATTATAGCTGTAAAAATCATAAAAAAATTACTTAAAAAATTATAAAAAATATTTTAAAAAAATAATCAAAAATAATATAAAATTTTTAATGTAAAATTCAATTTTGCCTGTATTGGTAATTCGGCAGCTATATGTTATAAGGCAATAATAAAGTTAATAAAAAACATTTAATAACACAAAAATTATAAAACCAAAAAAAAAATTACCAAAATGCATGCAGGCACTTATTGAGTCATTAAAATAAGAGAAGAAAAAAAGAAGAGTGTCAACTAAAAAAGTGAACTTAATAACGCTCTCTCTCTCTCTCTGCAATAGAAATTTCGTAAAGTTTGCTGATAAACTCCACACAAATAATTCTGAATATTCTTCTTAAATCAGTCTTAATATTAGTACCAAGTATCTAATATACATATAATATATTATACCTTACATTAGGGAGGGTAAAAAAAAATTAATATTTTTTCTCGTTAAGTACTCTGAGAAATATAGTCTTGCTTATACATACATATGTGTCGAACAACCTATTTCTCAAAGTACTAAGCAAAAATTATATGATTTTTTTACCCACCCTAATCTACATACATATACATATATGTATTTATATATGCTTGGTACTCTGAAAAATACTCAGAAAATAATATATGTATGTATGTATGTCGATGTTAACTGAATTGCCGCAGATCCCTTACAGTGATGGCTGAGCAGTTCGTTATGAGAGTACTGCGGTGTAAATCCCATTTTGTCTACTGAGCTCACAATAAAGTGTATACGGTACCACCAAACTTTTTCACTCCAGAAATAGCTTAACATAGAATTATTTTCGATTGCATTTTTTCCAAACTTATTTTTTTTAGTTTTTTACTTTCTTTCCTCGAATGTTTATATTTTTATACAACAACAACAAAATATTGTTTTTAGAGATTCTATGTATTCTATGTTGACCTTGGGCAACCAAACAACCCGTTTATGGTGAGAGTTGAAGTTTTTATTTACACATTTTTTAGTATTTCTGTGTTTGTAGACCAATTTTTGCAAATAACGGTAAATACTTTGAATCAAAAAGTTGTTTGTAATTTATTCATGATTTCAACATTTTTCCCAAAAAATTCACGTCCTTCTATTGTTTTCAAAAATATGATTTTTAACTAATTTCAGAATTTTTTAGTTATTTTTCAAATGAAGTTGAACGTTGTTTGTATTTTTTTTATTTCAATGTTTTTTCCATAGAATCTTTTTTTTTTTCAAAAATAAATTTTTAACTTATTTTAAACTAATTTTGGTATTTTTTAGTTGTTTTAATTTTTTTAAAGCAATTGAAAGTTGTCTGCAAACTTTTTTATGATTTCAATATTTTTCTCATAAAATTCATGCTTCTATTGTTTTTTCAAAAATATATTTTTTAAACTAATTTTAGAATTTTTTAACTGGTTTTAAAATCAGTTGAAAGTTGTTTTGTAATTTTTTTTATTAATTCAATATTTTTGAAGTAAAAGAAATTATTTTTTCAAAAATATAATTTTGGAAGAATTTTTGAGTTTTTTAGTTGTTTTAATTTTTTTAAAGCAATTGAAAGTTGTCTGCAAACTTTTTTATGATTTCAATATTTTTCTTATAAAACACACGCTCCTATCGTTTTTCAAAAATATGTTTTTTAAACTAATTTTAGAATTTTTTAACTGTTTTTAAAATCAGTTGAAAGTTGTTTGTAATTTTTTTTATTAATGCAATATTTTTGAAGTAAAAAAATTAATCGCCTCTCTTTTTCAAAAATATAATTTTGGAAGAATTTTGAATTTTTTAGTTGTTTTAAAATTTTTTTAAAGCAATTGAAAGTTGCGTGCAAAATTTTTTATGATTTCAATATTTTTTTCTTAAAATGCACACTACTCTCTTTTTTTTTATATATGATTTTAATCTAATTTTGGAATTTTTTAAATTAAGTTAAAAGGTTTTTGTAATTTTTTATATTATGTCAATATTTTTGAAGTCGGACATTCACTTGCCTCTTTTTTTTTGTCAGAAAAATAATTTCTATCTATTTTTGAATTTCTTTGATTGTTTTAATTTTTTTAAGAATGTAAAGAAGCAGAATTGTTATGATTTCAATATTTCTGAAGCAAGTTTAAGCAAAAATAAATAAATTTATTTACCCAGTAAATAAAAAATATTTATATACGATTCTATTATTAACTATAAAATATTAAAATAACTCCACATGTGCTTATCAAGCAATTCACAAATACAAACTCACCAACACACCAACAATTATCATATACACAGCAGACATTCACATAAGAAACGAAAAAAAAATTAATGTTTATATTGTATCTAAAAAAATTAATTTGAAAAAATGCTGTTACTCTCAAATATATGTATACCAAATGATCAAAGCCTTACCGGGACACCCTTTGTCCTTAAAATATTGCATTGCTTAAAACACAAGTAAATAACAAATCCATTTGTATTTTAATCATATATTCATTACTCATAAAAAATAAAAAAAAATAAAAAGTTGATTACGACAAGTTGTGCGTTGTTGTTGCAGAAACTTACAAGAAGCTTTGAAGCTTTTGAAATAAGCAGGCGCGAAGAAAGCTTGCAAATCAATGTTGAAATTATGAATGTCACAATTAAATATATATAAAATTGTACTAAAACTTATATATGTACATATACATATATGTATATATGCTATATACATGTGTTCAATACTAATAATTTTTGAAAATGGCGACAAACACAAAAACATTTTTTACTTAATTTTTAATTTTGAATGTTGTGAATATTTTAGAAAATATTTATTGGAAAATTATATGTGTTCTGTGTATGTTTAACACAGTTAGTTCGGAATATATAAGTTTTTGAAAATTTTGAACACATTTTTTATACAAAATGTAGCAGTTTTTATTGTAATAAACTATTTTAACGCGTTTTGAAAAATATACAAATAATATGAATTGGTAAAAGCTGAGTTTAATAATGTATTTTTAATAAAATTATAGAAATTCAATATCCGCTATTGACTTTTGTAAAAAAATATTTTTTTTCCACACAAAATATTTTTAATATTCGTCGAAACGAGATTTTCTTGTTGCACACAGATTGTAAATTAGAGAGTATAAAAAATAAAATAAAATTTATTCTCATTTTTATATTATACAAGTATGTATGTATGTATGTATCCATGGAAGCTTAATTATTTACATTTATATAATAAACTGAGAGCTAATAACAAAATATTAGTTTTATTCATAAGATCACCACTCGCTGAGAAACCCACGTTTTCATTGACAAAAAGTTAGGCCAACAGTGTCGTGTTTTTACATGGGTACCAGCCGACGATGGCCTTACCCCACGGTGCTTAAAAGCACAGAGATCAAGACAAAGAAAACTGTGGCCGCTACTCTCACGCCGATTGGAAATCGTGAAATTTATTTGCTCAAATAGTTGTAATCCAAAAAAAATCTTTCGTTCAAGTCTTTAAGAATTGTATCTCAAAGATCTGTGCAAAATTTCATAAAGACCGTTTGAGAAGTTCTAAAGAAAAGCACAGAGATCAAGACAAAGCGTTGATCAGCACACCAAATAATACATGCTTATTTGGTTCTAATTAATCAGGTGGAAGTGACTTTTTTTCTACCTTGTTCGGGTTCGACGCCGACCTAAAACCTTTGCCGTGTTGTATGTCCGGCACCCGGCTGTATGCGACTCCCTGCTGAACTGAATTTTCAATTCTAACTGCCTTTTGGCTTAAACTACACCCAACACGAATCTTCCCAAGAGGCGAAACGCAATGAGCAGATTGGAGCGAACTTCAAGAGCAAGCTCCTCCTATTCGTACCAGATTTAAGTCTCCGATCAGACCTTGCAGCTTTTGCTACAACCTTATGAGCACCGATCAAACTCAATGAGTAGTGGCATTTGTCGCTTGAACTTTAAATGTCTTTCATTAAAAGGAATATCATTTAAAGTCTATAATATCAGTTCAAGCTGAGTATTATAGCACTTTTTCTAGACTATGCTGAAATGTCGAGGCGAGCCAAATAGCTGACCTGGTGCATATTGGTTTTTATTCCCTCTTACAAGTATTTACAGACATATAAATGGGTATATCGAATTCCGAGGTGAACTTACTATAATGACTGGACTACTAGCCCTGTCCGCTGGGGGAAAAAAACGAAGTCAATCCACTTTCAAGCTTCTCATAAGGCGAATTTTTCATCGGCAAAATCATCAGTACGAGTAATAAATAGAAACATGTGCTAATCATTTGTTGTCAAGTCCAAACTATAACGGGGTTGCATTAAAAGTTCCTAAACAAGCTTGCATAGCTTCTGCTGAGTCACTTTAGCTGTGTGTGGCCTGTTTTTGCCCTTATGGAACATAATTCCACTCCGTTTGGTTAAAACCGGCCGCGTTGGAATGATTGCTTCCATCAGATGTTTTAATTGTTGACAGTAGAGGGTCGTATTGAAAGTTCGGTCGAAAGGCAGCAGCCCTAAGTATACGATTGCCGCCCGATCTCACCAGACACATAACAAAATCTTTTCCATAGTTTCAAAGTACTAATATTCGAAACCAATTCGACCAACTTGTACATAGCGACGATGAATGTCGGTAGATAGATATACCGAAATTTGAGGAATGCATTGCGGTCCATGGCCTGTTGAGCTCTCTCCTGTTATTACAACACTTCATTTAACCAATTTCATTGCCCGATATTCTCGACTTCTTCTTTTTGCGATTGCGGGACAATCCCGGATTATGTGCCCTGTTGTCTCTGCCCTTTGGTCACAGAAGTAAAACAGATCTTTGGAACGGTACCCTAATCTGTGCAGAAGAATGGTTCCGCTCTTATCGGAATGGTTGCTGCAGGTTTTTTCGTCAAGAGATTGTTGCCTCCATACTCAGGGATCCATTTGATTTTAACAGACGATATTGCCGGGACTTAATACACTTTACTATCACTCAGATTGTTACGAAACGATATAGAAACTCTTTCGTATTAGGCCCCTTCAGTGTTAAACACGGCTGTGATGCAAATGTTGCGTTTAGTTTTCGATGCGGTTGATATTTTGGAATGTCTACTAGCTCAGCTATCTCTGGCAATTTCAATCTTTGTTCGTGGTGGTAGCCATTTTCGTGGTATCCCTACGTGGCTAACCACAACCCGTCGTCCGACCATGTATAAACTCGTTAAATCGCTAGCAAAGCAGAATAGGCACTGTTTAAGCGTTACCACTTATTGCTGATGTGTGGCTTGAATTTATTCCAAAAATGGGGTGTCTTACAGATTCGCGTTCCTAATGGCGATGAGAAAGAGAGTGGCCGTAATGCGTGAAAACGAGGAGCTTGACAAGCTGGCCCAAGGTCTGATGCCCAGAGCATACTAGAATTATGGAGAGAAGCTCCTCCAGTTTGAACCCATTCCTCAAATCGATGGCAATGGAGCAGACGTTCCATTGCCCGACCATGAAGAAGTTCGAATAGCAATTATCAGTCTGAAGAACAACAAAGTGGCGGCGGCCGTTGTGTTACCGGTCGAGCTATTCAAATAACGAAATATAACGCCGAATAACTGTTGCCAACAGGTGCTACTTCGGACCGAGTAGGCAATTGAGAAGTAAAGTAATATCTCGACGAACAACGACCAAAATTCTACAAGTCACTCATCATCCCCGTCCTGCTATATGGTGCATAGGCACAGACGATGACAACATCTGATGAGTCGGCTTTCCGAGTTTTCGAGAGAAAAGTTCTGCGGAAGATTTATGGTTCTTTGCGCATTTGTAACGCCGTATATCGCAGTCGATGGAACGATGACCTGTGCGAGATATACGACGACATTGACATAGTTGACCGAATTAGTCGATAACGGCTCCGTGGGCTAGGTAATGTAGTCTTAATGGATGAAAACGCTGCCGCTCTGCGAGAATTCGAAGCAGTATCCGCCGGGGGAAGCAAAGGAAGGAAAGACCTCCACTCCGTTGGAGAGACTAGGTGGAGAAGGACCTACACTACATTTGGAATCTGCAAGTAGCGAAAAGGAAGAACGACTGGCGCGCTGTTGTAAACTCGGATATAACCGACTAAGCGGTGTCTACGCCATTAAAGAAGAAGAGAGGATTCTTACACTTCTTTATTATTCTTGGAGGTTGCTTCGTTTTGTAGCGAACTAAATTTATATATCGTGCGCATTCGAAAGTCCTTGACAAATGAGACAAATGAGTCGCCACAGTCATTGATTCCAGTCGATACTCTAGTCAAACTCAATACTATTTTCAGTCCATACTAAATTAATAATTTCCAACAACGCCGCTTTTGTTTATGTTATGCTTGCGAAAAGTTTGCACCAACATGTAAACAAATACATGCCTTGTAAACTTATGGACTGTGGACTGTGTGCAGGAACTCGCATGTCAACACATCGTGTGTTGCCTTTGAAAATGCCAACAACGCTCTACAAAATTCTTTTACTTTCTATACTTCGGCCATTGTTTTTGCATCGGTGCATATTATTGCCACAATTATTGCATTATTGCCGTTATCGCGGGGCGATGCAGGCGTGCCACAAATTCGCAAAATGAATTTCGTTCGTAAATATTTTATGGAGTCGACGGTCATTCTATCAAGGGTAAAACAAAAAGTAAATTGCAACAACAACAACAAAATCCAATAAATACGGACGTCACTTGAATAGAACAGTTAGAATTGAAGGGGGCGGCATAAAATTCAGCACTCTTAACGCGTTACCTCAAAGAGTTGAGCCTTTGCGTGCAATATATGGGGTTATGTTCTTTCTTCTTTAGGGAGGGTCTATAAAAAATGTGAGGTATATCATACATTTTATTATGGTAGTGTGGCTAGTTAGTAGTTTCGGTTTAAGTGCTGAAACATTTTCGCTTTTAAAATACAAGAAACTTTATTTTCTTAAGATTACTCGCAAATTGGCCATTTTTTTTTTGGTACGAAGTCAGCCATGAAAGTACTGCTTCCTTTGGAGAAGTGACTATCCACTCTGATAGCATGGCGGCGATACTATCCTTGAACTTACTAACCGTGCGTTCACGGCTGGTTAAGGAATGCCTAACCTCGTTGTTAATGGCATCGAGTCACTCTGTGATAAGACTAGTATGGGTGCCAGTTCACAACGTAATCGTAGGTAATACAAAACTGATGAGCTAGCAAGGAAAAGTACTCTTGTTCCGCTATTAGTAGAATGGAAAAGTGTCGGTGCTCCTATCTCCTCATGTGTTCTACTGCAACATAGCTGAGCTTCGCGGAAACTTGGCCAGCGCTGCGATACTATCGGTTTCGATCGCAAGAGATCTTCAAGTAGTGTGCTCCTCAGTAAAAGTAACTACTTCTTAGTTGTGGGGGCTCTAACAGGCCATTGCCTTATCGGCATTCTTGCTGTAAGATTGAGAATCTTACTGAACTCGAGCTGTAGAATATCGAAGAAGACGCGGAAAGAATTCAAAACTTACTTTTTTATTGTCCCGCGTTTGAGAGGTCAAGGCTTTAACAATTGGGAGCGCATACTTTCAGACATCCTAGCGAAACTGGGACTAGAAACTAAACGCCTGTGCAAATTTTAATTGGCTACTAAGCGCTTTTGCCGGAAAGCGGCCGTATACAGGTATGCTGAATATATACTGGGTTTCAGGTCACAAAAGAATTTCGGATACGAAATAGCTAATGAGATTGCTAAAACTGTCATCCGTCTGGCCACCGAAAAAGTACAGGAAATGCGAGTCACTAAAAACAATAAAGGCGAGATGGACATTTGAGATCACCAAGATCATGTGAAAGAGCCTCGAAGGAAAACGCGCATTTTATCCACGCGATCTCGAAAGAACTGCTGGACGATTATTGGCCTAATAAAAGGTCACAACTTACCGCCGTCACATGCGAGCCGGATGGGTATACTATAAGTAACGACGATACATGTAGAAAGTGCAGAGACGTAGGCATGAGAGAGGCACGAGAACATTTCCTATGCCTACGCCGAGTATTATCTAGAACTTGTCTTAAATATCTAGGAGCTTTGCAGTTCAAGGAAGTAAGCGTATCATCAAGTCGCTCTTAAAGTTCGCAAAAAGCGTTGCCTTCTAATAGTTGAATACTCGATCTCAAATTAAACTGAACGTTCATCTGGCATTACTAATAACCAGTTGTCTATGGCTTGTAGTATAACCTAATCTTCGATATTTGTACGAAGTTCAACAGTGGTCCCTGGCTTGTTGGCGTAGAACATAGATTTGAAGTAGCTATTTCGTGTGATCACACGTGCACCAAACTTGGTTTTCAATAAATTGATCGGTGTCATCCTGTTGAAACCACATAATGTGCAAGTCCATATCATCCGGTAGTGATCGTCGCGGAAGAAATACGTCCCAACGACAACGCCGGCCTATAAACCGCATCAAGCCATAATTTTTTCGGGATGTAATGGACTCATGGAGTACGTGACGAAGCCATTCCGCCAGAAATGAGGCTCATCGCTGAAGATGATTTTTCCTTGAAAATCCCGTACATTTTCAAGTTGTTGCTCAGCCCAGTTTACGAACAAGAATGATCGTAAGCGGTCAAGCGGCATCAGTTCTTGTGTCAATTTGATCTTGTAAGGATGTAGGTCAAGATCTTTTCGCAAAATTCGCCACAACGTCGTCACAGAGATGGCCAACGATTGAGAACGATATATGAGAGACTGACTGACTCACTCAATTGATGCGCTACCGGTAGCAATATCCTCGACACTGCGGGCACTGCTTTGTTTCACTGGCACGCGAACATTTTGTACTGTGCCTGTGGGTTAAAATTTTTCCACTAGACGCTCAATTGTTGATCTGACAGGACGATTATGACGACCATAAATTGGACGTAGCGCTCTTAAAGTTGAGGCCACTGCCTCCGAATTTCGGTAGAAAATTTTAATAATTTCGTTACGTTGTTGGATCATGTATCTTTCCATGATGAACTGGCGAACCTTACTGAAGAGAAATGTGAAAAGACCGGGCAAATTTGGCGTCGTTTGCTGTCCGCATCGGTCTACATTTGTAGCGCCATTTTGAAAAGAAAATCTTTATTACTATAGGGCAAGTGTTTAGCAATATTAGGAATTCCCTAATCTTACATGAAGACAACTTTCGTCAAAAACTGTTACATTTTCTAAGTTTTAGTGCCGAATCGCATTATGCTATGCGAAATAGTTTCGAAGAAGTGAAGGATAGATCTCATACTTGTATTCAGTGTACCAGAATTAGAGAAAAGTACTACTGTGCCCAAAAAAGGTGACAGTGTATTTAGTCCGGGATGGCCTTCAGTTCCGTCTTCGCTGCGGCTTGAATCTCCTCTATCGTATAAAAACGGTGTCCCCGGAGCGGCCTTTTGAGCTTGGTGAACAGCCAGAAGTCGCACGGTGCCAGATCAGGAGAATACGGTGGTTGTGGAACGATATGGGTTGAGTTTATGGCGAAATGATCACAAATTACGAGGGCAGTATGGGATGGTGCATTATCGTGGTGTAAAAACCAAAAATTGTCTTTCCACAATTCCTGGCCTTTTTAGGCGGATAGCGTTACGCAAACGACGCATAACGTTCAAATAACATTCCTTGTTGACTGTTTGACCGGTTGGAAGGAATTCATAATGCACAACACCACGATAATCGAAGAAAACAGTCAACATAACCTTGATTTTTGAGCGACTTTGGCGCGATTTTTTTGGTCTCGGCGCTCTTTTGGCACGATATTCGCTCGATTGATCGGTTGTTTCGGGGTCGTAAGCAGAGATCCAAGTCTCATCGCCAGTTATAATGCGTTTCATGACACCCTGGTAGTCGGAAAGCATCGTTTCACACACTTCAACGCGACGCCTTTTTTCCAAAAAATTCAATGTTTTCGGTACCAGTCGAGATTTGTCGCGCTTGAGGCCCAAAACATCCTTCAAAATGGTATTGGCTGCGCCTTTCGATATGTCAACTTTCTCAGCAAGGTCTCTAATTGTTAATCGACGGGTTTTCAACACCAAATCTTTGATTTGGTTGAGGTTGATGGTCGCCCTAGACGCTCTTCGTCTTCGACACGTTCACGGCCGACTTGGAACTCACTATACCACTTGTAAACATTTTTTTTAGACATAGCGTCATCACCAAGGCTTTCTGCACCATCATCAACGTATCCGTAGCAGAAAATTGATTCCGTAAACAAAATTTAGTGCAAATTCTTTGCTCAAAAAATTTCGACATCGCAAAAAACTAAAAACTCACAAAACGACACGTATCTCAAACACTAATGAATATTTTGACATGAAATTTGACATAAGTGTGACTGACAGTACTACCAACCTAAAAAAAAAAAATAATTCTCCAAATCCTTCGACGCGCGCAGTTTAAATTCAAATGTCACCTTATTTTTTGGGCACAGTATAAATCTCGAACAGTTTAACCATAAGAGTTTTCTGTTTTTCAAATGATTTTCCAAGTTATGTGGGCTGATTTCTCATATATGCGAACAGAGCAGTAGGATATTGGGCGTGGTTAGTTGCTTGTTTTCCTGATAATCACATATAGGTCTGGGCTAGGTGGTGTTATCTAATATTTCCTTCTATTATTCCTTCTAATATTTTATTCTTAGTTGTGTAATTCCTTAAAACTTTTGAAAGCATATTTTCCAAACAAACGAACATTTAGTTCCTATTCAATACATATAGACCATATATACGGTGTAAATACTAGACGACCACTATAATACACGGACTTTGTGGTTTTTAATTATTTTATCGCACCCGACACAATGTTGCTTGTCGCTGAGTGATTTTCGCTGTTTGAAAGGTGCCACGAATTGCAATTTCAGCAAATTGCAACAATCGTAATAGGATTAAAAAAAAATTGGCGCTTTAGCCGCGCACGAAAGCTCTCTGACGTAATGTGGCTTAGCAGTTACTCGAGGGCAATTTCAGTTTTTTTGCTCGTCATGTCTCACGTGTGCAACATTTATGATTGCATATATGTATGTGGTGTGTGTGTGACAGGAAGGCCTTGCGGTCAAATTTACAGAAGCCTAGATTGCAAATCCATTTCCCTCCATAACTGACATTTGAAACCAGAAACTATGCAAGTAAGTCATTCGGTGTTTTTATCGTGTATAAAGTGGCGAATTGCAATGTCCTTTGCAAATTTTCTTCTACATTTTATGAGCGAAATATTCCGCTTTGTGGCTTGCTGACACGCAAACTGCGTTACAGGTCACTTGCTGTCCATAAACACCAAGTAGCAATATACATACATACCTACATAGAAGAGTTTATGCAGCTGCTTCGAGGTATCGAATATTAGTAGAAGTAAATGTGGATTTAATAGAGCTAAATTAGTTTTTGTTCGACGTAGTTTGCTAACGGAATACTTACATTTGTCGAACAGTTTTACTATAGTAAACAATATTATCATTAAAGGTACCATCGGAGTAGCGGTCAGCGTAAACTATCTAAGATCCCTCGGTTGCTTCAAGCATTTCTAATCATTGAATTCTGTTCCCTTTACCCTTAGAACTAATGCAGAGACCCACTTTAACATTGGAAGGTTTCGAAAAAGGTCCAAAAATTATAATACCGCTCGACTTTCAGAGCGCTCGGAGTGCACACCTCAAACTTTAAACGTGTTTTTCTCAAAACACACTTTTTTAAACTGGCGGACATGATTCCGGTCGAACTACTTAACCGATTTGCTTACTTTTTTTTAATGTTCAGCCTGGCTAACGTCCATACTAGATTCATAATTTTTCATAATTTATTGACAATGTTATGACAAAATTTATGTAAAACAAGTAAGGAAGGGCTAAGTTCGGGTGTCACCGAACATTTTATACTCTCGCATGATAAAGTGATAATCGAGATTTCATTATACGTCATTTACATATTTTTCAAATACCGTATTTTTGTAAAGTTTTATTTCGCTATCCTCATTGGTTCCTAATGTACTATATTTTACAGAGAAGGAAGGCATCAGATGGAATTGAAAATAGCGTTATATTCGAAGTAGGCGTGGTTGTGAACCGATTTCACCCATATTTCATACATGTCATCAGGGTGTTAAGAAAATATTATAAACCGAATTTCATTGAAATCGGTAAAGTAGTTCCTGAGGTATGGTTTTTGGTCCATAAGTGGGCGAGGCCACTCCCATTTTCAATTTAAAAAAGGCCTGGGTGCAGCTTCCTTCTGCCATTTCTTTCGTAAAATTGAGTGTTTCTGACGTTTTTTGTTAGTCGGTTAACGCACTTTTAGTGATTTTCAACATAACCTTTGTATGGGAGGTGGGCGTGGTTATTATCCGATTTCTTCCATGTTTGAACTGTATATGGAAATGCCTGAAGGAAACGACTCTATAGAATTTGGTTGACATAGCCATAGTAGTTTCCGAGATATGTACAAAAAACTTAGTAGGAGGCGGAGCCAAGCCCACTTTTCCAAAAAAATTTCGTCCAAATATGCCCCTCCCTAATGCGATCCTTTGTGCCAAATTTCGCTTTAATATCTTTATTTATGGTTTAGTTATGACACCTTATAGGTTTTCGGTTTCCGCCATTTTGTGGGCGTGGCAGTGGGCCGATTTTGCCCATCTTCGAACTTAACCTTCTTATGGAGCCAAGGAATACGCGTACCAAGTTTCATCATGATATCTCAATTTTTACTCAAGTTACAGCTTGAACGGACGGACGGACGGACGGACATCCGGATTTCGACTCTACTCGTCGCCCTGATCACTTTGGTATATATAACCCTATATGACTCTGACTCTTTTAGTTTTAGGACTTACAAACAACCGTTATATGAACAAAACTATAATACTCTCCTTAGCAACATTGTTGCGAGAGTATAAAAATGTTAATTACTCTTTCATTTATCACAATTTTTCATGATTCTAGTAGGGACGATAACCATTCACGTACTTTTTAAGAATAAATTGGGTTTTTGTTTTCAGATGATCCAAACATGAGAAATCGTTAGTCCATGTCCGCCAGTGAAAAAACGCATCCATTCACCCAGCCATTTCTCCGACAGATGTCATCAAAAAATTCCAAAAAATTTGTTTATACACACCACGATATACCTCATGATATGTGAAAGAAGTTCCATTGTAGAATAAAAAATTTCTATAAAAAAAATCAAAAAAACTGGTCGGATTACCCTACTGACCCCTTAAACCGATGAATCCAAAATAGGCCGCTTAGGTGTAATATAACTGGTATTCTCTCCGAGAATTTACACTGGAGATCTCATCTTCAAAAACTAGTTGCAGCCAATTCAGCAGAATGTTCACAATATTGCGAAGATCACCGAGCTTAACACTGGCCATATATATCTCTCACATATAATATCTTCGTGGGTGGTTAGGGAAGGGACAACGATGAAGGAAAGATGTGTGTTTTAAGCGAATAAATCCAAACTTGCAAGGCGGGTTGCCTGGACATACCGAAATTGTAGGAAATTACAGGCTGAAGAGCCCGTATAGAAGCGGGCTTTTTGCGGTTTACTACTTGAGTCTTAATTGAGCAACAGAGCTGATTAGCTACTAGCCACCATGCAGTCGCAAGGTCCTTTTACCAAGGGTAAATCACAAGAGCTCTAGTGATCTCATCATACTCTTTATAATCGCTTATCAATAAATTTACGAGCTCTAACTGGCCACTATTCTTCGGTCAGGATTCCTGCGCTATGATTGAGAGTTTCAACAGCAGTTTTATCCGGCTGCACATAGGACGGTTTATATTATATATCCAATGTATGTATACATACATATGCGTGCGATCCCTCTCACCATCTGGGCGATTGGCCTTTTAATATAACCTAGTACTTATCACATTATTACCCGAAAAAACTAACTTCATTTTCTTACGGTTGCTCGCAAATTGACCGATTTTTTTATTACAAATTCAACCAAGCTCATGGTGTTACTCGTTTTCAATAGTTTTCTAAATTAAGTGTATGCTAATTTCGACCAATTTTAGTTGAGGGTTGCCTTTTTTTGGCGAGTTTATTCAGATATCTTTCTTCTTCTTCTTTACTGGCGTAGACTACGCTTACGCGATTATAGTCGAGTTAACAACAACACGCCAGTCGTTTCCTCTTTTCGCTACGTGGCGCCAATTGGATATTTCAAGCGAAGCCAGGTCCTTCTCCACTTGGTCCTTCCAACGGGGAAGGTGTTCCTCTTCCTCTGCTTCGCCTGGCGGGTACAGCGTCGAATAGTTTCAAAGCTGGAGTCTTTTCGTCCATTCGGACAACATGACCTAGCCAGCGTAGCCGCTGTCTTTTAATTCGCTAAACTATGTCAATGTCGTCGTATATCTCGTACAGCTCATCGTTCCATCGAATGCGATATTCGCCGTGGCCAACGTGCAAAGGACCGTAAATGTTCCGCAGAACTTTTCTCTCGAAAACTCGCAACGTCGACTCATCAGTTGTTGTCATTGTCCAGGCCTCTGCACCATATAGCAGGACGGGAATAATGAGTGACTTATAGAGTTTGGTTTTTGTTGTTGGAAAAGAGAGGACTTTACTTGAAATCGACGAAGGAGTGTTGTGTGTCTATCCTCTTTTCCACGGATCTTTTCCAAAATTTGACATGGTGAATATCTGGTCAGTTGTTAATTTGCCAGACCTAAAGCCACACTGATAAGGTCCAATCAATTTGTTGACGGTGGGTTTTAATCTTTCACACAGTAGGCTCGAGAGAACCTTATTTGGGATGTTGAGGAGAACGTCTGCTCCATGGTCATCGATTGGGGAATCGGCTTCTACATCTTCAAGTGTTACGTTTTCACAGCCATTCAGCTGGGTGGAGAAGTGTTCTCTCAATAATTTTAGTATGCTCTAGATATCAGTCACAAGATCACCTCAGTAGGTTCTGGAAGAGTATACATAAATATATACTCGTCTAATTAATTGGCTTTACGTGAATTAGTCCCTCTGTTTTTGAAGTATCGATCTGAAATTTTGCTAAGAAACTGCTCATTTGTCGGAATCGGACCACTATAGCATATAGCTTTGGAACAAATTCTTGTATGGACAACTTTTTCATTTGTGAAGAAATTTGATATGAATTATTATATGAGTTTATGCTAAAATTCTTGAATTTTTATACTCTCGCAACAAAGTTGCTAAGGAGAGTATAATAGTTTTGTTCACATAACGGTTGTTTGTAAGTCCTAAAACTAAAAGAGTCAGATATAGGGTTATATATACCAAAGTGATCAGGGTGACAAGTAGAGTTGAAATCCGGATGTCTGTCCGTCCGCCTGTCCGTCCGTCCGTCCGTGCAAGCTGTAACTTGAGTAAAAATTGAGATATCATGATGAATCTTGGTACACGTATTTCTGGGCTCCATAAGAAGGTTAAGTTCGAAGATGGGCAAAATCGGCCTACTGCCACGCCCACAAAATGGCGAAAACCGAAAACCTATAAAGTGTCATAACTAAGCCATAAATAAAGATATTAAAGTGAAATTTGGCACAAAGGATCGCATTAGGGGGTATATGAGGGGCATATTTGGACGTAATTTTTTTGGAAAAGTGGGAGCGCCCCCGACCCCTACTAAGTTTTTTGTATATATCTCGGAAACTACTTTAGCTATGTCAACTAAACTCTATAGAGTCGTTTCCTTCAGGCATTTCCATATGCAGTTCAAATATGGAAGAAATCGGATAATAACCACGCCCACCTCCCATACAAAGGTTATGTTGAAAATCACTAAAAGTGCGTCAACCGACTAACTAAAAACGTCAGAAACACTAAATTTTACGGAAGAAATGGTAGAAGGAAGCTGCACCCAGGATTTTTTTAAAAATTGAAAATGGGCGTGGCGTCGCCCACTTATGGACCAAAAACCATATCTCAGGAACTACTAGACCGATTTCAATGAAATTCGGTATATAATATTTTCTTAACACCCTGATGACATGTTCCAAATATGGGTGAAATCGGTTCACAACCACGCCTTCTTCCAATATAACGCTATTTTGAATTCCATCTGATGCCTTTTCTGTATAATACGAGTATATACATTAGGAACCAATGATGATAGCGCAATAAAACTTTACAAAAATACGGTATTTGAAAAATATGTAAATGACGGATAATGAAATCTCGATTATCACTTTATCGTGCGAGAGTGTAAAGTGTTCGGCATATAGCCGCCATAGAAACTGACCAATCGATATTAAGTTCTTGTATGGACACTTTTCTATTTCTTGTAATATCTTCACGAAATATGGCACGAAAGAGGAGGCAATGCCGCAATCTGCCAAATTTTTGTTTAGATCGGATCACTATAGCATATAGCTACCATACAAATGATCAAGATTATGCTCTTGTATGAAAAACTTTTTTATTTGTGGAAATATCTTCACGAAATTTAACGCGGTCCGAAGAAATTATTGTGTTCGAATCACTATAGCAAAGATATAGCTCTCATACAAACTTACCGATTAATACCAAGTCCTTGTAATGGCAGTTTTGTATTTGTGGAGGGTATTACAGTAGTTTCGGGACAACCGAAGTTAACGTTTTTTCTAGTGTTTTTGGAGAAATTATCTAATAACTACAAAAGACAGAAGTAATTATGAATGAATTTCCGCTCTGTTCCAATTAAACATTTATTTCCGAGGAGTAAATTAACCGAAACCGAACAGATTATGCAGAGAGTTTGAGAGCGTTCTTTTTATTTAAATCTGAAATGAGCAAAACAATCAAATAGTGGGGAAAATCAGTTAGCTAGATCAAAAAAGGTATTACACAAAATTATCTGCATTTTATTGATTTTGTTAAAAGTAAAAGGTCATCTAGAAAAAATTAATAACCAAGTTATTATTGAAAGGAATTAAATGAAAAATCAAAGCGCGCTAAAACGCTTTCAATATGGAGGAAAATTGCACTAATGCGCAGTTTGAACAATTTTCGATTAAACGCTTTGCTATTTGCCGAGTGGGAGCGATGGAGCGGCTAAAAGCACAGCAGACACCCAACACCCAGCACCGAACACCGCACGTCGGACGGCAAACATGCATGAAACTGCTAATTCTGCGAAATTACCCATAATTGAAAATTAAAAACAAAAGCCAAATCAAAAATAAAACAAAAAAAAAAAAATAAAAACAACTCCAAAAGTGGTCACGATGATGGCGCACAATGCAGAAGCCAGCGCTGGCGTCGGCACGCAAGCACAACACTGAATTCTAAATGCAACAACAACAACATGAGTGGCATTAGAAAAAAGAAAAGCTGAGCAGGGCAACTATAAAATCAAGGACAAGCATTGACAATAAAATTGCAGCAACAAAGCAAAAACAAAAACCGCTGCACATGCTGACGCCGTTGCAGGGCGCTGCAAGCGGTCGAGGAACAGCAAAAACTGCAATAAAATGCACCGTAAAACGATAAAAAAGATGAGTTCGAAACATTGCAATGCAATTTCGCCAACGACAGCACACGGCGCACTACACGCCGCGGGCGCACGGCATCGGAGACATTGTAAGTGTGGTGGCAGCGGCGCGCTCCCTCGAGAAATTGACAGAAATTGCTAAAGTGCCCTAAGCACAAAGTGAAAAGCGGCAACCGACTATAAAAATGCCAACAACGATGATGATGAATAACACGATGTGACGGCCGGCGTACCCCGGTGGCGGGGGTAATGCAAAAAACCGGCGAAAAGTTGGCAAAACAAATGCCAAATGCCGCCACAACATAAGCAACTCAAAGCTCGGTTGGTGTGGTGTGGTGTGGTGTGTACTAGGGCTTCTGCAGAGTCAGCCAATAAATTGGTGCGGTGTGCGACTCGTATAATAGTCGTCAAGGCGCATTTGCATGTCCATCAGCGGGCGAGTTATTGTGATTAGATTTACGATTTCGATTGCTTGAATAATTGTACGATTGCTTCATTTTCTAAAAGGTTTCAAAAGTAGCGCGGTGAGAGGGGTTGTAAAGTCAACTCAAACTCGTCAATGCTCTGTAGCGACTTACCGCAGAATGTGCAGAAGCCGGTGCATTCATGGCGCACAGTAAGAGTTCTTTAAATATTTAGGAGGTCCTTTAAAGTGCTTTACGCATTATGCGGAAGAATTTTCGCAAAAACACTTACAGTCGGTAAAATAGGTTTGCATACCGCCTTAATCATTCATGCCGCAGACCATAAAGTATACCAAGAATTTGAAGTGATTCACATTTTCAAGCAAAAAATATTCCAAAATTAGGCATGTAAAGAGGCCAATCCAAAGAAAAATAGTAGATTTTGTATTAAATTCTGTTCCCATCCAAACAGAGTTAAGAGCCCTCGAAGTAACAGCCCTTGAACCTCCTCAAACAGAAACAAGGAAGAACGACTGGCGCGCTTTTGTAAACTCGGATTTAACCGCGTAAGCGGTGTCTACATCAATAAAGAAAAGAAGAACTGCTCTTGGCCGGTTAAAATCCATGACAACTTCGGTATGGTAGGACCGGCTGTTGTGGGAAGTGCACTACGCCGCTCCAATATGGTCTCCTGCATGCAACAGAACGCAGATGCAGAAGCTACAGACTTGTCAGAACATCAAACTCTGGACTATAAAAGGATGTCTCCCATCGAGCATCGTTTTAACGGGACCCAGCTGCTCTCGGTTGTGGGGTTTTCGCAGAAACTATCTCTGCAGTAAGGTAGATCCAGAAGATACAGATCTGCCAGAAAATCGCTCTCCGGACTATAAGAGGATGACTCCCATCGAACAACGTCCTATCGAGACCCGGATGCGCCCGTTTAAGGTGTTTTCGCAGACTATCCTTGCAGTCAGCTGCTTGAAGCGAATCCACCTTCTAGGAACATCAGGAGAACATTCCTTCAATACGGCAACGAACTAGAACCATACGCTGACCAGATTTTGGACGTGCCGATATTCCGACGGGTACTGAATTTCATTCATAGCGCGGCTAGTAACAGTTTCAATGACTCCTTGTTGTTGTTGTTGTTGTAGCGGCAGAATTATGGCGAGTTGACAGTCTTGGCCGCGAAAAAATCCGGGTCCGTTCTGGTTACGTAGACCCGACTGTCGAATGGTTCAATGACTCCCATTGCAGAACATAACAAATTTTCAGACAATTTCGTCATTCTTTGACTTGACATCAAAAATGGACAGCAGCAAAGATAAAATAAGCCATATGTTACAGTTTTGTACGATTAATCGAAAGGCAAAGACAGGTGACTGAAAATGTGATTAGTGTTTAAGGTGCGGATACTGTAAGAGCCAATCGCAATTTTGATTTCGTCGATTCCGTTCCGGTAATTTTAATGACCGGACTCTAGGAGACCAATTGTCGATAAGTGCGATAAAGTAATGGTAATCTTCGAGTCCGACCGACATGTTTCGTTTGCCCAGACACCAAACATTGCACGAAAACCGTTTGGAATCAATTTAATAAGCCCGAATACAAAAAGAAGCTCAATTTCTGGGTACCACATGAGATAACACCAGAATGTCTTATGGATCGAATTTCCGATCCGAATTGATCTATTTCTGATGCGAATTGATGTTACTGGAGACAAAACGTTGGTCACTTACAAAAACAGCAAACGAAAATGTTCGTAGGAAATCGCGATGCCCCGGCGCAAACGGTGATCAAACCAGTATTGTCGGTCTTCAAGGTTTTGCTATGTGTTTTTTGTGGGAAAGACATCATCTAGTATAAGCTTCACTCCTACGGCTAAACTCTCAATTCGAACCTGTATGCCAACAACTGAGCAGTCTGAAAGAAACAATCGCTCACAAGCGACCAGGACAATACACGTAGAAGCGGAGGAATTATGTTTCGTTAGGACGACAACTCCTCATATCGTTAGTGACTGGGCATCAGCTCCGGGAAGTTCGTTGGCAAGCTTCATCCATATTATAGTCGGAAATCGGCACGAAGTGGTTACTACTAATTCTGCTATATGACAAATATTTTTGGTGGTGGAAATTCGTCTCAAGAGAAGCTGTCTTTACACACTCACTGTACCACACATATTTATGTCCACTGATTTGAGTAAAAAAAATTACAATTAACAGAAAAGTCATTGAGATTTCATCAAAATTATAGAGCCAACATCTATGTACATGTCTTTGACCTTCACCTACTTTTTAAACTTTACTTAGAACCGCTCATTGCCAACAGTTTGGCTTGAGGGCTCACTCGGCGCCAAGCAACAAGTTGTAATATATGTATATATGTATTTTTTATATGCGCGTTTGTGTGTAGATGTCTGCCACATATATAAATTCGTAACTCTTCCTAACCCATTGAAAGGGGTATGTAAGTTGTATTTACCTTTGTGTTCTTTCTGTGTTTTCCCATATTCCCATTCGAAGTCTTTGTTAGTAAACAAACTCATCCCTTTGACGTGGCAGTGCCACTTGAAAGCGCAAAAGCCACAAAGCACGCATGACTATAAAATCAACACCCTGGTCCCTCTTTTTCAATCGCTCACTTACAGTGAGTAGTGCTTATTTTGGAGCGATTCTCGGGCGTGCGCATTACCGAAGAGTGTAGCCATGATTAACTGTTATACGAAGGAGCAACGATTGCGCTCAGCGTTTTCCCCGACTAGAAGTTGAACATTACTGAGCGAGTCTTTTGGAACTACCACATTCTCATTGTGGGTATATACTTAATCTAAAGCAGTGTAAATGTCCTCAAGTGGCCCATGCATCAAATTAACACTTTTCGTATTTCCCGCCAAAACGTAAGCCACTTCCTTCCGTTTGATTTCCGTAAAGAAATTGGGAATGGTTAAACTTTACTTCGCATATACGAAGCTATATATGCAGATTGAGGTATGTTCTGAGTTATGTTCCTGGTGCAAAGGGACCAATTAAGGCTTCTTGCTAAGTGCTATATTTCTACAATTATTCTCTTTTCTTAACATAATATATTCCTGAAATTTTTTGCAGAATGCTGTCAGACCTTGAACAGGTGAAAAATTGGATCTGTGCCGGTTACCTAGAACTGACCGTGTTGGTTCTCTTTTTCATTGTTGTTGTTTTTGTAGCAGAAAAAATTCGGCCGAATTTACAGTCCTTGGCCGGTTAAAAAAATTCGGGTCCGTTCCGGTTACGTAGAACCGACTGTTGTGAGAACGGTCTCTCTTTTTATACTCTCGCAACAAAGTTGCTAAGGAAAGTATTATAGTTTTGTTCACATAACGGTTGTTTGTAAGTCCTAAAACTAAAAGAGTCAGATATAGGGTTATATATACCAAAGTGATCAGGGTGACGAGTAGAGTCGAAATCCGGATGTCTGTCTGTCCGTCCGTCCGTCCGTGCAAGCTGTAACTTGAGTAAAAATTGAGATATCATGATGAAACTTGGTACACGTATTTCTTGGCTCCATAAGAAGGTTAAGTTCGAAGATGGGCAAACTCGGTCCACTGCCACGCCCACAAAATGGCGAAAACCGAAAACCTATTAAGTGTCATAACTAAGCCATAAATAAAGATATTAAAGTGAAATTTGGCACAAAGGATCGCATTAGGGAGAGGCATATTTGGGCGCAATTTTTTTTGGAAAAGTGGGCGTGGCCCCGCCCCCTACTAAGTTTTTTGTACATATCTGGGAAACTACTATAGCTATGTCAACCAAACTCTATAGAGGCGTTTCCTTCAGGCATTTCCATATACAGTTCAAAAATGGAAGAAATCGGATAATAACCACGCCCACCTCCCATACAAAGGTTATGTTGAAAATCACTAAAAGTGCGTTAACCGACTAACAAAAAACCTCAGAAACACTAAATTTTACGGAAGAAATGGCAGAAGGAAGCTGCACCCAGGCTTTTTTTAAAAATTGAAAATGGGCGTGGCGTCGCTCACTTATGGACCAAAACCCATATCTCAGGAACTACTAATCTAATTAATTTTACAGCAAAATAAAAAAAATATGTAAAAGACGTATAATGAAATCTCGATTATCACTTTATCATGCGAGAGTATAAAATGTTCGGTGACACCCGAACTTAGCCCTTCCTTACTTGTTTTGATTTGTCTTTATTGCCGATGTCACTAACTGAGTTAGCTTGGCCGAATTCACAAAAGTGTTACGAGTTTTCGTATTCCATACCTATAAAAAGCCAAGTAACTTTTCAAGTGATCTTCCTCTACTATAATCTTCTGATAATGTATAGTGTAGTATAGAACTGGATAGGCAGTATCTATCCATTGACTTGTAAGCGAAGGCACTGGATAAGTTTACGGAAACTGATTAAATTACAGATATAATTGGCACTAGACGCGATTGATGGCGGAGCTATCAACACCTTAATTGACTCCTTTTCGCTACATGTCATTCTTGTAGTCAAACCAGAACCCATAGCAGAACAAGAACTCGAGTTATCTAGCAAACCAGAGTGATCCTACGAAACTGGACTGATTTTCATCTTCCCATCTTCGTTCTGTAAATTACAGTAGGCTAAAATTTTACTTATTCAGAATTGACTCCGATATACTGACTTTAAGTTCCACATGCAAAGAGCTCACATGACGCTAACCACTTCTTTGGATGCGCTATGAAACAAACTCAGCTAACAGCCTCCTATATATGGTTTGATTATGTCGAAACAACTCGTATCTTGAAACTCCTGTTGGATGACGACGACGGTAATTAGATTTCTCTCTACTCTAAACAGAGTCTATATAACTATATATGATATGTACATTGTTAGGTTAAGTTAGTTATAGGACTGATACTCGCACGAAGTAAGTAAGTAAGTAATTAAGGTAAGGTCATGTATAATTCTACTCGGACAGCTATGAGCGCTGGTCGTTTGTGATACTCAAAACTCATTAATATGTATAATCAAACCCTTATAAATCGAAGAGGATTTTGAGTTTACCACAAAGTTGTTAAGTCGGCTAATATCAACCCAAGCCATCGACGAGTTTGTCGAAGGTGTGTTTACCAAAATGTTCAACTACTGTCTGGTAAAAAGCTGTACAGTTGACAATCAAGTGCGTCGATGATTTCAACTTGCCTTCCTACTTAGAGTCTTGGCAATTTGTATCTGGTAAGATATGTACCCTTACCGTATGTAAGACACTTTGAGACTTGTTCAGCCTACTATTCCGGCGAGATGAACTTTGCTAAGTGCGAGTAGTTCAGAAAACCTCTTGGGTTCCAAACTGAATCAAAAGAATTTCGCAGCCACATAAGGTATAATTAATGAATAGCGGTTTGCCAAGCTCTTTGTGGTTTTTAGATCTAAAGCTAGATCACAAGAGAATGTCAGTGTAACGATTCGTTCCCATTCTGATGAAATTGATGAAAAGCAATGGCCAAAATTTTGGTGGTTTTAAGACCTAAAGATAGATTGCAAGAGGACGTCAGAGTAACGATTCGTTCCCATTATAATGAAAAGCAATGGCCAGGCTTTTGGTGGTTTTTAGATCTAAAGTTAGATTGCAAGAGGACGTCAGAGTAACGATTCGTTCCCATTATAATGAAACTGAAGTAAGGCTCCTCTTTAGCAAGCTCATTGCCTTCGAAGTTTCTTGCGATTCCGCTGTGACTAAGCACCAAACAAATCGGCTAACAAAGTAGGATGATATTACTTATAAAGAGATCAAACATTCCCTGAAAAGTCGGCGACCTCCAAGCCAGTATTATCGTTCTTTCAGTGCTGTTGGAGTTAATGTACATCTCCTTCTTTCTCTTAAAAATTTTCAAAGTTTCGGATCCAGTGTAAAACTTGTAGTTTTCTTATTTCACGGATAACATCATGAAGCAACTGGTGTGTGAGGAAACTTAACAATCTGAGATAACATAAGAGTCCGAAAATTTCTTGAAATTTTTTCTTACAAACGAAGGATTACTCTTTTGACGCCTGACATCAACTATTATGAGGAGCAACTTGACTATCTGAAATGACGGACAGTTTCGAAAGTTTCTTAAAATATTTCTTACAAACGATGGGTTACCCATTTGACTGAAAGTTTCTTAAAATATCTTTTACAAACGTAATGCTCCATGCACTTTTCTAAACTAATTAAAATTCCACTCACGCATGCAAGTGAAAACCCATTTCTAATAAAAACTACACCATTGTTTTCGCAATAAAAAGCAATTGAAGCATCCGGATAATAACAGGTGCCATAAAAAATAAGTGACCGCATATCTCGATTAACTTCAAAATCCCAATGCGTGCAGCATTGAATATGATGAGTTCCATGCAAATTGCTGGCCAAGTGAAATTGCCTACTCAACGCACAAATCGTGCACCAAATAAGTGAAATTTGTAACCTTCGGACGTTTTGCTAAGCACACTAAACGATCGAAATGCCTAAATTCACATAAAATGGCAATAAATGCAAACGTTTTGCTTATGAAAGTGATAACAGCGGCAAACTAAACGGTAAATACTCGTTAAATATCGGTTATGCTATAGGCTTTATGGCAATAAAATGCCACACACCGCACACGAGTACCTTGTCCTTTCAGCCTCGTGCTTTGCGCGTATTACCGAAAATGCGTTGATTGCCAATTTGAAAAGGAACACAACAACAATCACAATTGCGCTCGTGTTTCTTTAGTTTTGACCCTTTCAACTGCATTTCATTTCAATAAATTCCAATCATCATTCAAAACGGCATTTGCGCAAACATAAAAAATATGAAAAACTCCAGCAGGCGGTCCTTTTTAATCGAATGAATCGAGTGTGGTCAATAAAATTCGATTTGGTAGGTCATCGTGTGGCAATTTGCCGGCTTTTGAGGCGGCTAAGGGTTGCCGTTAGTGGGCCAATTTTCGCAATAATTTTCAATATGTGTTTTCGGTATTTGGTTGGGTGCTGTGGGGTGGGATTGCTTGTCGGCTTTACCAGCCGTTGGTCAAGTGGTTGGGAATTAATGTGTGCGCTTTTGTGTTTCGCATAAAATAT